>NC_043974.1:34107004-34192924 GCF_902148855.1 Sphaeramia orbicularis | reverse complement strand
CAAATATGGTCACATCATGCTACTAAGCTAGCATTAATATTAGCTCACCATGACCCTTGTCTCCTGCAGCTCTGGCTTTTTGTCCAAATATGGTCATCATGCTACTAAGCTAACATTTATATTAGCTCACCATGACCCCTTGTGCTCCTGCAGCTCTGTCCTTTTGTCCAAATATGGTCACATCATACTACTAAGCTAGCATTAATAGTTAGCTCATTCATGACCCTTGTGCTCCTGCAGCTCTGTACCTTTTGTCCAAATGGTCACATCATGCTACTAAGCTAGCATTAATATTAGCTCACCCATGACCCCATGTATCTACAGCTCTGTACCTTTTGTCCAAATATGGTCACATCATGCTACTAACTAGCATTAATATTAGCTCACCCTGACCCCTTGTGCTCTGCAGCTCTGTACCTTTTGTCCAAATATGGTCACATCATACTACTAAGCTAGCATTAATATTAGCTCATTCATGACCCCTTGTGCTCCTGCAGCTCTGTACCTTTTGTCCAAATATGGTCACATCATGCTACTAAGCTAGCATTAATATTAGCTCACCCATGACCCTTGTGCTCCTGCAGCTCTGTGCTTTTTTCCAAATATGGTCACATCATGCTACTAAGCTACATTTAGTATTAGCTCACCAATGACCCCTTGCGCTCCTGCAGCTCTGTACCTTTTGTCCAAATGGTCACATCATACTACTAAGCTAGCATTAATTAGCTCATTCATGACCCCTTGTCTCCTGCAGCTCTGTGCTTTTGTCCAAATATGGTCACATCAGCTACTAGCTAGCATTAAGTATTAGCTCACCTATGACCCTTGCACTCCTGCAGCTCCATAAGTTTGTCCAAATATGGTCACATAGCTACTAAGCTAGCATTAGTATTAGCTCACCATGACCCCTTGCTCCTGCAGCTCTGTACCTTTGTCCAAATATGGTCACATAACTACTAAGCTAGCATTAATTACTAGCTCAACCATGACCTTGTGCTCCTGCAGCTCTGTACCTTTTGTCCAAATATGGTCACATCATGGTACTAAGCTAGCATTATATTAGCTCATCAATGACCCCTTGTGCTCTGCAGCTCTTACCTTTTGTCCAATATGGTCACATCATGGTACTAAGCTAGCATTAATATTAGCTCATCAATGACACCCTTGTGCTCCTGCAGTCTGTAACCTTTTGTCCAAATATGGTCGCATCATGCTACTAAGCTAGCATTAATATTAGCTCACCCATGACCCTTGTACTCCTGCAGCTCTGCACCTTTTGTCCAAATATGGTCACATCATGCTACTAAGCTAGCATTAATATTAGCTCACCCATGACCCTTGTGCTCCTGCAGCTCTGTGCTTTTTGTCCAAATATGGTCACATCATGCTACTAGGCTAACATTTAGTATTAGCTCATCTATGACCCTTGTGCTCCTGCAGCGCGTACCGTTTGTCCAAATATGGTCACATCATGCTACTAAGCTAGCATTAATATAGCTCACCTATGACCCTGTACTCCTGCAGCTCTGTGCTTTTTTGTCCAAAAATGGTTACATCATGCTACTAGCTAGCATTAATAATAGCTCACCCATGACCCTTGTACTCCTGCAGCTCTGTACCTTTTGTCCAAATATGGTCACATCATACTACTAAGGCTAGCATAATATTAGCTCATCATGACCCCTGATCTCCTGCAGCTCTGTACCTTTTGCCAAATATGGTCCATCATACTACTAAGCTAGCATTAATATTAGCTCATTGACCCTTGTGTCCTGCAGCTCTGTACCTTTTGTCCAATATGGTCATCATGCTACTAAGCTAGCATTAATTAGCTCACCCTGACCTTGTACTCCTGCAGCTCTGTGCTTTTTTGTCCAAATAGGTCACATCATGCTACTAAGCTAACATTAAGTATTAGCTCACCCATGCCCCTTGCACTCCTGCAGCTCTGCCCTTTTGTCCAAATATGGTACATCATGCTATTAAGCTAGCATTTAGTATTAACTCTCTATGACCCCTTGCGCTCCTTCAGCTCGGACTGTTTGTCCAAATACGGTCACATCATGATGCTAACGTCCCTCCATCCATTAATTCTGAACAGTCTATGGTTTTTATTTGGCCCAGTTCTCACAGGGTGTTGGACTTTTAACCTATACACAGCCAGCCACCAGGGGGAGACTGATATGTCTGTTTTGGCTTCATGGAGTCCATCTTTATATACAGTCTGTGGGTGATATCTGATCATGTGAACACACCGCTTTAGCTCTGGCTAAATGTAAAACAGGACTAACCTGAAATGAAAAATATCTGTTTCTGAACTCTGGGCTCAATCTTTCCTATTTTTTTGGTCATATTTTTTGACTATTGGGACTTCGTTTTTTTTTTTTTAAGTTAAACCACTTCTTTCCTTTAATACATTTATGTTCATTCCCTTTCAACTTTGATGTTTTTAATGGAAATATGGTCAGTTTTGAACAACAGCATTGGGTTTAAATGTACCTCCTTTGTGTTGATTCCACATTATTCCATGATTTGCCTTTAAATAACTATAATTACGATCCAGTTCACAGAGAGACAAGCAAAACAATAGCAAATAAGTGCAACAAACTGTACCACTAATGAATTTAGCTTTTAATCAATTGTTGGGTCCAATATTTAAAGTTAAGATCATGTTAGAAACCAACTGCTGACCCAGCTCATGTCCTCATGTACTGCTCCAAGCTTTTTTTTGGGCTTAAGTACATCTTGTCGACACTCACCATCGATTTCTGTCTCCATCCATGTTTCAGAGGAAGACAGGATGTGCAGGGGAGCCATTAGGAGCATAACACCATACAGTTAAAAGCAAGTATTTAAAGGCTTTAAAAAGTGGTAATTTATAAATACCAATGTCCATGAACTGCAATGACTGGCTCTGCTTTTACATGGCTGACAAACTATAACAAAACCCAAAACAAAAAACAAAACATGGTTTGTGTGCAAACTAGCATATAGATATATATATATATATATTATATACAATGTTCTGCAAATTAATCCATTACAGATTACTTGAGTAATTCCTTATATTCCTATATCCTATTACCTTAATATTACTGTCTCAGACTTGTAATGCATTACATGACTCCTGTATTACTTTTGAGTTACATACAGACTCTCATCATAAACAGTGCATGAGCAGTAGAACCCCCCCCCCCCCCCCCCCCCCCCCCCAAAAAAAAAAAAAAAAAAATTAAGATATAGGAGAGCCTTCGGACGCATAGATGACAGCCATGAAAGCTAAACGTTATGGGCCCTTTCATAAATTCAGTATCTTGTCGAACTGTCGATCTGCGCTAGCGTGAAAATGAAATGAAACTTAACATGCTTTCAACATCTGATTCCCAACTTCTATGCCTCTATTATACATCTTACATGAAATTTTCACAACTTCTAGCCTGTATCCACTGCTCTATGGGTCCCCCACAAATACTGGGACCTAGGGCTGCTCGATTATAGGAAAAAAAAATAATCACGATTATTTTAGCAATTTGAAATCACGATTATTAAAAACGATTATTTGTTAACCTTAAAGTTGTTTATTTTTTCTTGCAAAACAATGTAAAATATACTCTTTAAACATAAATAAAGCTTTTAACCACTAAAACAAGTATGTTCACTTTTGTACGAAACAAAAAAATCTTTGAATGCAAGTGTACTGTAAATTCAAGTATGTTTCCTTTTGTAAATAAATAGTGCACTGTAATTAAACTGCTATAGACCTGCCATAGAACTGGAGCAATAAAAAAAAACAAAAAAAACTCACGTAAAGTGCAAATTATAAATTCCAGTATGTTCAATGTAGTATGAAACAGTAAATTTAGTGGCGTGCCGTGAGGTTTCAGTTCAGGCCTTCTGTATACATCAGCCATCTCGAATACGCACTAGGGTTATATGGGTTAGGGTTAGGTTAATACGGGAGTTGCAGCGTAAAGAGATTCGGAACTGAAGATTGCATTGCAGGCGAAGTTGTAAACGGAGTTGTTTTTATGTGTTTTAGTTTTTCATAAGATTATGATAAAGGTGGCGGTGGTTCAACTTTAGATGGTTAAAAAGGTTTGTTGTTAGCGGTCGGTGCGGACACAACTACCAAACACTTTGTGCACGTGCTGTGTTTTTGCTCTTCGTCTTCTTCATCAAACCCAAAGTGATTCCATACAATTGAATTGGACTTGCCTTTTTTGTTTACCAAGCACTTCTGCTGTGATTCTCTTGCCATTTTCCAGGTCGCTAGGTACAACTTTCCTCTTGGGGTGGACCTGCCAGCTAGCAGGCAGCAGTAGCTTAGAGGGGGGCGGGGCAGAGCAGCTAATGGGAGCTTGCGTGCGTGTGAATTAAAACAACTCAAAATTAATAATCGTTTTTTCTCGATTACATAATTTTGTAATCGTTGCGTGTAATAATCGAAATCGTAATCGAATTTCGATTAATGCACAGCCCTACTGGGACCCATGAACTTGTCATGTTTGCCTCCCCCTTTGTCGGCGCCCCAGCATTTGCGCCCCAAAGTACATGTGGACGGATAGCTCAGTAAGTAACGCTACGGTTGTGTTATGTTTGAATCCCAGCATGTTCACACAGGGGGTAGATAAGTCCACAATCGATAAATAATTTGAGCTAGTCAGAAATGTTAGCTTACCTTGTCATTGCTGATCACAGGGATCATGCTAACTAGCTACCTAGCTAGCATCATAAAGTTAGCATAAACTTCCTGAAACCTTAATATTGTTTCATTTCACTTGTTACTGTGTAGAAGTAATTCCTTATGTTGTAATTACTGTCTCAGAATTGTAATGCATTACATGACTTCTGTATTACTTTTGAGTTACTTACAGACTTTCATCATAAATGGCGCATGTGCAGTAGAACCCCCC
Source organism: Sphaeramia orbicularis (assembly GCF_902148855.1). Lineage (NCBI taxonomy): Eukaryota > Metazoa > Chordata > Actinopteri > Kurtiformes > Apogonidae > Sphaeramia > Sphaeramia orbicularis. The sequence goes on along the minus strand of NC_043974.1, from coordinate 34,188,011 downwards.
TCCCACCCATACAAGAGACAGAAGTCTTGGGACGCATACATTGGACGGATAGCTCAGTAACGCTACAGTCAACGATGTTTGAATCCCAGCAGGAATGCTTGCGTTTTTTTCAACATTTTACATGTTCAAACAGAGGATGCCGGTAAATAAATCTGCAATTGATAAAGACTTCTACTAGTCATAGAAACGTTAGCTTACCTTGTCATTGCTGATCACAGGGATCATGCTAACTAGCTAACATCATAAATTTAACATAAACTTCCTGAAACCTTTAATATTGTTTTCACTTCACTTGTTACTGTTATTTAAAAGTAATTTCTTACCTTACAATATACTGTCTCAAAATTGTAATGCGTTACATGACAACGATGTTCGAATCCCAGCAGGAACACTTGCATTTTTCAACATTTTACATGTTCAAACAGAGGATACCAGTAGATAAATCCACAATTGATAAAGGATTCTAACTAGTCATAGAAACGTTAGCTTACCTTGTCATTGCTGATCACAGGGATCATGCTAACTAGCTAGCATCACAAATTCAACATAAACTTCCTGAAACCTTTAATATCGTTTTCATGTTTGCCATAGGAGGGGAAAAAAGACAGAAATCGTCCCTTTAAGAAGTGTTTTTTAAGTCATAATATTTATTACTGCTTATACACTAGCTGTTTAACTCAATTACGAGCTTCAAGGCATGTTAACGAGCTCAAAGCATCAAAGCAGGAATATTTGTTAAACTAATACAGCCTAAGCTAATCCTTTGTAATGATTAAAAATATATCAGCACAAGAACTTTTTTGATTAGTCTCTGTTAGATAAATCCACAGTCGATAAAGAATTCTAACTAGTCATAGAAACGTTGGCTTACCTTGTCATTGCTGATCACAGGGATCATGCTAATTAGCTAACTTCACAAATCAACATAAACTTCCTGAAACCTTTAATATTATTTTTCACTTCACTTGTTAATGTTATGTAAAAGTAATTCCTTACTTATAATATTACTGTCTCAGAATTGTAATGTATTACTTTTGAGTTCATGTGCAGTAGAACCCCCCCCACCCCATACAAGAGATAGGAGAGTCTTGGGACACAGATATTTGGACGGATAGCTCAATAACTAACGCTACAGTCTACGATGTTCGAATCCCAGCAGAAACGCTTGCATTTTTTTCAACATTTTACATGTTCAGACAGAGGGCGCCGGTAGATAAATACGCGATCAATAAAGAATTCTGAGTAGTCATAGAAACATTAGCTTACGCTGTCATTGCTGATCACAGGGATCATGCTAACTAGCTACCTAGCTAGCATCACAAACTCAACATAAACTTCCTGAAACCTTTAATATTGTTTTCGTTTTTGCCATAGGAGGGGAAAAAAAGACAGAAATCGTCTCTTTAAGAAGTGTTTTTTTTCAGTCATAACATTTATTACTGCTTATACACTAAGCTGTCTAACTCAATTAAGAGCTTCAAGGCATGGTAACGAGCTCAAAGCATCAAAGCGGGAATATTCGTTAAGCTAATACAGCCTAAGCTAATCCTGTGTAATGATTAAAATATATCAGCATAAGTTTTGATTCGTCTCATTTCTAGTTATTTTTTTCCCACCTTCGTACCTCATTCCCATCTTAGCCCGGGTCAGAGGTCAACATAAACCACCCGGAGAGTCCGGAGGAGTTGATACGTTACTGTAGCATGGAGACGGGTTAAAGCTGTGGAGTGGGGGATGCATTCCCACATTACGATGGTCTCCTCCTCCTCCTCCTCCTCCTCCTCCTCCTCCTCCTCCTCCTCCTCCTCAGACAGGCCAGGTCAAGGTTGTGAAGTAATCCAATAAAGCTGATTCACTGCGTTGCTGTAATATGGGGTCATGGTGTTCTCAGACGCCGGGAGGAGGAAATACTAGTAATTGTCCTTGAGAACCAGCGGCGGTAGAGTAATGTGCATCAAGGAATTATATCGGTGACATTATTACAGATGGGCGATTAAAGTCCAAAACTTTGCTGACTGGAATGTTTTTCAGACATTTAAGTCGTCGCTTTGTTGATGATGTGACTTTCCGAACGGGTAAACGGAGAACAAGGCTAAGATGCATGGCAGCGCTTTCCCAGAATGCCTTGGGACTGGCCTTGAGGGTGCCAATCGCTCTGTTATGGAAATTACATCGGCTAGTTGTCAGTGGTGATGTCTTGGAGGCCGGGCCACCTAATTGGTTTAAAAAGTATTGTGCCGTCGGGGAGCATATCAATGCTTGATATCAGATCTGAGCAGAGAATTTAAAGAGCAGAGGAGTGCGATTATAGATGTGAGTGACTCCGCTTTAAAGGACATCTGATGGCAAAGGTCAACGTCAGGAAGTGTCTTCATTTATCCGTTTCATCATCTGTCTATAAATGTGGCGTCTGCACAGCCGTACAAGTCGGAAATTTGAACATCTTATACATTAACTCCTTAGTTATCCTTAAAATTGACAATTAATCCTTAATTTAAGACCTAGAAATATTTTTTGTGCTGACTTTCAAATGATTTATCGCGTTTATGATGATGTTTTCCAGTGTAATCAGGCGTTCTATATTTAATGTGGATGTTCAAATAAGATCTGATAAAGTTGATTGAAAAATTAAGAATAAGTGACTTTTTTCAGTAAAATATATAATTATCTGAACATAACCAAGCGTTTCCATCCACTGTCATTGATCCAACGCCACTGTTTTATTGGTGAATCAATGTTGTAGACTAGGGGCGTCAAACTCCTTTTTTTCCGGGGCCACATTCAGCCCAATTTAATCTGAAGTGGGCCAGACCAGGAAAATAATAGCATGATAGCCAATAAATAATGACAACTCCAAATTGTTTTACTGCAAAAAATAACATTCAATTATGCCAATATTTACATTTAAAAACTATCCAAACAAAAAGGATGTGAATAACCTGAAAAAACATGGAATTTGTTAAGAAATATAAGTACAATTTTATCAATATTATGCCTTGATTTATCATTTATACATGTGTATTACAGATCAGATCTACAAAGGCATTTAGTAACAGGCAGAAAATTGTTAAAATTGCACTTAATTTTCTTCAGACATTTCAGGTTGTTCATATTTGTTCAGGTTATTCACATTTTAGTGTTAAAGGGTAGTTTCGTAATGTAAATATTTTCATAGTTTAATGTTTTTTGCATGAAATCAAGAGAAAAAATGGTGTTGTCATTATTTGTAGGTTATTATGATATTTTGAGTTTGATGCCCTAATTTGCACTTTGCAAATTAATCCCGCGGGCCGGATTGGAACCTTTGGCGGGCCGGTTATGGCCCCTGGCCCGCATGTTTGACACCTGTGTTGTAGAAGATGACGATTTTTCCATGGTAACTACGGAGTTTCTGAACATCCAAATGGGTCATATCTGATGACCATGAAAAGATGATTAACTGCATTTTACACCAATTACGCTGGTCAACAACAAATTTATTGTTTAAGTTTTTTGAGCTGATTTAGGATCATTTTGGTGTGCTGAATCCAAAAATCACATTAATTTTGCTCAATCAGGTCAACTTTCTGAACTATGCTACATATTGGCTTTTTACATTTTTGCTTACATTTATGGGCATTTTCACATCATATGATACAAAATTCTTTGTTTCTTGCAATAAATGAGTTATGAAGATTTACTTTTGCCAATTTATGATTAATGTTTTTTTTAATATTATGGGTGAATGAAATGGCTTCGACTAGAAGATCTTGCAAAAATAAGCCTGACGTATTCTGCTACATCTGAGTGGGAATACACCATTGTACCTAACAGGAATCAAGTCACAAGTTTCATAAAGTGTGCTTGTGAAAATGATTTTTTTTCCTCTTAAAACCTATTTTGGGTAAGAACTATATAAAAATCAACTGATAAAGTCACAAAAATGTAATCAATTTTGTGAGAAGATCAAATTTTTCTAAATCAAATTAGCAAAAAAACCCTGACCTGATTGAGAAAAACAGATGTCATTTTTGGATTTAGCGGTGCAAAATGGTCCGAATTCAGTTGAAAAAACCTAGACAACTTGCAAAAAACATTCTTTTGTAACCCAGTGTTATTTACATGTATTGATAAGATTAGTGGGTGAACAGGTATTAAACGGTTTAGATCAGTAGATGGTTTGGGTCATTGAGGGTTAACATCAGATCCATAGAGTAGAAATTACCTGCAGATTTAACATTGGTTTGGTTTGTTTGTTTGTTAACACTCTAGCAGCAAAATTATTGGTTGAATTCATACTAAATTGGGTTTATAGATCACCAGTGACCCAGAATAGATGTCATTACATTTTTGGAAACAGTAGGTCGAAGTTCACATTTTTTATGAATTTTAAAAATCTGTTTTTCCCCCATTTACTCATAATGGGCAACATTTCAAATGTCTGTAGCAAAAAAAAACTATTGGTTGAATTCATACCAAATTTGGTTTATAGATTGCCAATGACCCAGAATATATGTGGTTACATTTTGGAAGAAGTAGGTCAAAGTTTAAATTTTTTAGGGTTTTTTTTCTCCTCCCATTTACTTATAATGGGCAAAATTTCTAATGTCTATAAAAACAGCCATTTTGTTTCGATTTACTTCAAACTTGGCACATTTATAGAGGCAATTGAGATGATGACATCAGCTGGATTGACGTCAAAATAAGCTACAATACGTGCGAGGGGCGGGGTTTGTTGTGCCTGGAACCACTTGTTTTGTTTATATTGTCAAAACTAAGGTACATAAGGTCAACATTTTATGTTTTACACCTGCACACATTTAGTTTCGGTCACCGGTACTTGCTTTGGTCTTTATGGGTTAAATTTAAATCATGCCCAGAAATTGTAGGGTAATATTTGTCCATTCTGTTGGATTAAATCTGATAAGTGGTGCTGCAACAGGCCATGTACCAGGCATGGACCATGGGTTTTCTCTCTTTTTTCCATTATATTGTCAAAACTAAGATATGACCACACCAAACATGTCATTAACCTGTCTTAGCCCATCACATGGCTGAAGTGCTAAACATCCACAGGTGTGCTGTTACATTGTCATCCATTGGAAACTATAGTCCTACACTCTCAAAAATAGAGGTACGAGATCAGAACATTTATGTACCTATAAGTCCATTTTTTAAGAATGTTCTCTCAAAAGTACAATATTGGTCTTTAGGAGGCCAGAATTGCAGCTTTAGACTATGAAAAAGGGTCCAAAGTTATATAAAGTACAAATGTGTACTATAAGGTACCCTGCAGCATTAAAAAATATGTGTAGACCATGAGAATAGGCTATAGGCTAGGAGAACTGAACAGTAGGCCTGATTAGAGTTCAAACATTAGGCTTAGCGCATTATTTATTATATATCATACTGTAATTACGCTATATTATATTTAATAATAATTTGTGTTTTAATTTAATAGCCCAATTAGCTCAATGATAATAGCCTAATATTTTATTTAGCTTATTCGAACCTCTGATTATTGCCATAATCTGTTTTATCCAGTTTTCATTCACACCTCCATGTCTTGATGTCGTCTCTTGCCTATGCGGCTTTTTTTTTTTGTTTTTTTTTCTCAATTAGGCCACCGGTTCAAACTTTAAACATCATGGCATTATCAACTATATGAGAGTTTTCTTTCTATGTAAAGTACTTAAGGTACAAAAATGGACCATTTCGAAAGGGTACAGAAATGTCTCTGAAAAAAGTACACCCCCAGCGACAAGCATTTGTACCCTTTTAAGTACAAGCTGGTACCTCTGTTTTTGAGAGTGTAGTATCTTTATTTTTATCGTCTATAAACTTAAAACCCAGGCGTCAGGATGTTAACTCTGGTCTGTTGGTAGACTGGGTTGAATGTCCCCCTTTGACACTAACTTCTGTTGGTACGATCACTTATAAGAGCAGAGAAACACTTTTTTAATCAAACCCTAAAGGTCATCTCTGTGTTTAAACATTTCTCTCATCTCCCTGTTTGTTTTGCTCTTAAAATTTGTAATTGTTTCCGTTCTGTCCCACTGCTTCTCTCCTCAGACTAAACTGTTAGAACCAAACTTTGGATTTAAATTGCTTCTTGTGCCCTTTCTCCAGATAATTTACATGTTGGACCAGGCTAATCTTTGGTAAATTGTGGCCCAAACTTGTAAAGGTCACGGATCCGGGTACCGCCGCGCCCCAGACACCACCTGTCTGGGCTCATCAGAGCTTAGGATCAGCACCTGTGACGTGACAGGCGGCGTAGGGGTTGATCAATGCGCCGACAGCTATGAGGTAAGTGGGGCTGAAAGGGCAAGTGTGTTTAAGTGAACCACCGGGGGAAGCAGGGTTTCCATCACTGAAATGGAACAGTAGCATCCAGATTTAGACGGTGTGTTTACAGCCACCGCACACAAACCCAACAGTATACACAACCTCGTATTAAGAAGGAGGTCATGTTTTATCAAAGTGTGGTTTGTTTCCTCTGCTGTTTCATCATCTCTTTGGCCACACGGCTTAAGTTGGGTATAATTTACCGTTTCTCAGAACCAGCACCGGTAAGCCCACAGAAGTATTCCCAAATCTTAAAAAGGTCACATAGATGTAGAGGAAAGGTCAGTCCTGCCTCGCAGTCCTCGCCCTGTCACCGATAGATCCACCAGGGGCCGTAAATGACATGGTTTCATTGTGCAGTGATCCCCCAACCACCCCCCCACCCCCCACTCCACCCCAGGATATCTAGTTCCATAGAAAACCCAAGTCAAACGGCAAATTAATCAGCAGTTCTAGTTAGTAGTTGGAAGAAAGTCTTCAGTGACTCACTTCAACTGATTGTTATTATGGATGCTGTGATTAGACCCTGAGTCAGGCATGAGGGCGTGGGGGTGGGGGGTGCACTGCACAAAACTGAATTTAGAAAAATTATCTTGAAAGAACATTTTGTAGACTTATTTACTTATTGAGACTTAATGTTGTTCAGATTATTTTACTTGTTCCAAGAATTGTAACTTTCAGCTACCCACTTAGATATTACAACTAATATTAAACAATATTTAGACCAAAACAAGCTCCAGTTGTTAGTGGATGAGTATGGAGGACACAGTAACTGTTCCCCCCAAGAAGTTTTACTTCTTTTATGCAGTTTTATATATATATATCATATATATCTCAGGGTTCTCACTAGGATTTTTTCACAGCGTTAGGGGCACCATGTAGTTGGCCCGCGCCTGCGGTCCTGGGAGCGTAAGGCAAAGTGATGTGCCGGGCAGGCGTCAGACAATACAAGGCACACAAGGGGTGTTGATTATATTGTTCTTATTTCCTGCCTGCAGCGCTTCGCGCCAAGACAAAGAAATATGTTTTTTCAAATTCAATCCGTTATCATACGCTGGACGATCACACACACACACAAAAAAAACACCCCTACGCTGGTTGAAAGACAGTGTCGCATGTCAAATCTTCAGCGTCAGGGCCCCCCAGGGACAGGTCGGGGGCCTCCCCCGACATTCAATGACACTAGTGAGAACCCTATTATATGTATATATATATATTATATATATATAATATATATACATATATATATATACTATATATATACTATACATATATATATATTATATATATAATATACTATGTATGTAGGGGAAAACTTATTAGACCACCCTTGTTTCAAAAGGTACATTTGTTTGAACAAATATGATGATAACAAAAATAGCTTCCCTAGCTGTTTAATAGTGATGTTTGATACCGCAGATTTCCTTTACGATCTGATACTGATTAAAATTCAGGCTGGCATAAGTTGATAACAATCCTGATACCAATATTTTGAACAAATACACCTAATGTCTGGAAACTCTAAAAAAAAAAAAAGTGTATTTAAAACCATAAACTTCATAAAGAATATACGACGTGAAAGTAATTGTTGTTTTAATTATTAAGAACTATTATAAAATGAAAATTTGCGCATTAATTCATGAACTACATGAATTACATGAACATGTTAACATGAAAATACTGAACATGTAACACTCAACAAAGAATCCAACACTGACACTTTCCCTCATTCACAAGTTTTTGTTGAGGAACAATATGTATATTTACTGTTTTTCTCCTTTAGTCTGTTCTGTTTTTTGCTCAGTACAGACAGTCAGAGTTTACTGAACTGAGAAGGCGACGCAGTACACACTTACACCGGCGGAAGAAGAAGTAGTTCCCACCCATTGTGTATCATTTGGACCAGAACCCAATAATTCTCTACTTTCCACTGTGTTCCTGATATACATTACCTCAATGACCGAAGTATCAATATTTTGATTTGTGAATTGATTCTAGAGCATAAAGATCTGGTATTGGAGATATTGATATTTCAGTATCGCTCCGCACATCACTCGTCTCAAAACAATGGCCTCTGGTTCACCTGTATCTGCTGTGTGATAACTCATTAGCTGAGTGTATACGTAGAGGTTCAGGAGTTAGTCATTTTTTTGCTGTAAAGTGCAGATGCAGCGCTGGTGAGATAGCTGTTGATACAAGGTTTAATTTCACCAACTAAAGCTGTTTTAAAATCAACTATTCATTCAATCTTCCCACTTATGTCTGGTGAAATGTCCGACCTGTCATATATTCATTTCCAACCTCGTACCTCGTCATGAACCCGGCTCTATTTATGGTAAATATGATCTGATATGATGTGACGGTAGTCGCAGCAGTGGCAGTTAGCAGTTAGTAGTGTCAGATATTTCCAAAACACAGGAGACCCGGGCTGCCGGCTTTCGCTTCACTCTGATAATTGGCCTGCCTCAAAGATCTGCAATTACAGCACATCATAATTAATGGCCCTGCTTTCCGGAAATTATTCAACTTTTGTCCTTTTGCATGTTTTTTTTTTTTTTCTTTCTCGGTCTACAATTAAAGCTGCCACCTGAGGAAACGTGAACGCACAATTACAACAGACAAAGAGGATCGGTCATCGCGGGTCGGTGGTAATTTCAATACTCAATCACCAGTGAAGGGTGATGTTGTAAAGGCTGTCTGCTGGAGTTAAGCTGGTTGTCATGGTGTTAGACCTGTCTGCCATCACACTGATGTTAACGTTTCTCAACAGTATCCAGCCTCCTGAACTCTGCATGACCAGCTGACTCTTTCACTGGCCATAGTGGGGGATTTATTCTACAATTTCAACGATGGTTTATAGGTTTTGACACATTTTCTAAACAGCGGTGATACCGGAAGACGGTGAACTGAAAATTAAACCTAAAATGGTCACGTATTTTAATGAATGAAAACACTTCAACATCTGCTGATTGTTTCAAACCAATGTCCAAAAGGAGAATAAAGACAGGATTATGCAAACGTTTTATAAAGCTCAGTAACAATACTTTAGATTAACCCTTTCATGCACGAATTATGAGAACCTTAATCAAATTTTTTCCTGAGTGTTTTTATTCCTCTTAAGGCATGAAAAAAACAATGTAATTGATTTTTCTGTTTTTTTTTTTTTTTTTTTTTTTTTTTTTTTTATGAACCTATTTTTCATGGAGTTGCAAAAATGTCCACTCAGCTAGACACCATTTGTTTAATTTTTGAAGCTCAGAAACATGTATTTACTGACATACTGTGTGAAAACTATGAAATAAAAGCATTTTTAACCTCCTGAGACCCAGCAGTACATTTTTGTCCTCTGTAGGGGACAAAAGTTTGACAGTTTTTAGTTAAAAAATGCTGTCCATTGTAAAGGACATCCCATTAAAAAATAAATAAATACAAATAATTTAAAAAAAAATGTCTTGGGGAAAAAAAAAACAAACAAAAGAAAAAAACTGTTGTATTATGTAGTTTCCATCAAGACAATTGTTTAATGACAGCAAAAAAATTCATTTTCCTGGGTCTCAGGAGGTTAATGTGCTAATCTAATGTTTTCTCACATTTGAACATACTATCATACTAGTTCTTACTCACTCAGATAATATGCAAAAGAAAAAAAACTCTGTTAATTACAGTCTAATAACAATTAGCAATTGATTTAGTTAAAAGAACAGGAAAGTTACAGGAATGTCAGTGTATGGGATGATGCATGAGTGTCCACTGTGTTGGCTGATATGGAACTAAAACAACCAAACCTATGAATATACAAGAGAACAGCTGGAGAAGAACTGTCCACTGGAGTGACCACTGTGCATTAAAGGGTTAAGAAAGGTTAAATGGAGAGAAAAAGTTATTTGGAAATTGACACAAAAGTAGCTTTATGAGTCCGGTTTCAACTAGCTCTATATGCAGTGCTTAATTTGTAAAGTGGGAGGTGCCGGAACGCAGAGGGGGGTGGATCCAGTGACAGGTGGAGGTAACAGGAACAGTCTAAAACGCTTAACGCAGGGGGTGTCAAATTCATCTTAGTTCAGGGCCACATTCAGCTAAATTTGATCTGCAGTAAGCCGAACCAGTAAAATAACCATATAATAATATATAAATAATGTCAACTCCAAACTCTCCTCTATGTTTAAGAGTGAAAAAAGTAAATTTACATTATGAAAGGTTTACGTCTACAAACTATCCTTTCAGACAATGTGAATAACATGAACAAACTGAAAAATAAGTGTAATTTTAATATTCTGCCTCAGTTTATCATTTACACATGTACATTATAACTTACAGATCACAATGGATCTACAATACACAAACATTTAGTAACAGGCAGAATATTGTTAAAATTGTACTTACTTCTCTTAAAACGTTTCAGGTTGTTCATATTTTGTTCAGGTTATTCACATTTTTTGCGAAATTATACTTTGTTTTAGTGTAAATACATGAAAATATTTACATTTACTAAGAGAAAAATTTGGAGTTGTCATTATTTATATGTTATTATGATAGTATTTTACCGATTTGACCCACTTGAGATTGAATTGGTCTGAATGTGGAACCTGAACTCAAAGGATTGTTCATATCTTAGTGTAATTATTGCATTTCACAAATTCATCCTAAGGACCGGACTGGACCCTTTGGCGGGCCAGATTTGGCCCCCGGACCGCATGTTTGACACCTGTGGCTTAATGTAAAAAAGCTTAACATAGCTTAAATATCTGAAAACAGCGATCAATTATCACCAAATTTATTTAATAAATTATCTGTCTCTGTTGTATACAAATTGCCAAGATAGAATGAATGACTGGACTGGGAAAGTGTTTTATTAACAGAAAAATAAGGCTCAACGCGGACAGCATCCATAATATTGGGGTTTTCATTTTGATTTTTGCAGAGATGAAAGTGGACATGATTACAGATGTCCATGCATCATTTAGTGATAAGTGATTGTAGTTTTGGACATTAACCTATGCTAAGATTTTTACATTAAAGCGTTTTAGACTGTCCCTGTTAGGTAGTGGATCTTTTGAAAGAGCGACTGTGTGAGTTAGTGAAAAACTACTGACATATTTATGACAACTGGAGCCCGACCGATATGGGATTTTTGGGGCCGATGCCGATACCAATATTGGGGGGTAAAAAAAGCCGATATCCAATATATTGGCTGATATCTGATATTGGCCGATAACCGATATATTGGCCGATATATGAAATAAGAACACTGATCTACACAGGATATAATAATCTTTTATCAGATAATTGTGGCAGGTGGATAACAGTTGCATAAATCTTTGTTTATCTGACAAAGATAATTTGCACAACTTTCAATGCAACTACGCAATCACAAAAATAATTAGAGCAAAAAATATGACTTACACACAATTTCTGTTTTCACTCACAAATTTTGGTGTTGTCTGCCTCACGGCACTACAACTTCTTATGTGGGACTAAGGACTAAATGAGCATGTGCAGAGGGAATTAGGTGAGTCATAAGTTGTTCCTGATTGGAGCAGCTGCAAGAGTTACAACTGACCTGTGGTTACAACTGTCCCCCAGTCTCCCCTACACTATTAACACCCAGGCCTGCTGGCAGAATGAAACTTGAGGTAGACAGGAAGTGCACGGACATGAGTGTGTGGGGGGGTGACTACTTCATAAAACAGGGGGGCGTGATTTTCAGAGGGCAGGGTGGGGGGGTGGGGTTAATCAGTTGGGCTCTAGTTTTTACAGACGTGAAATTTCACCCCATTATAAGTAAATGGGGGAAAAAAAAGAATTAAAAAGTCATAAAAAATTTTAACTTTGACCTACTTTTCCCAAAATATAATGACATCTATTCTGGGTCACTGGCAATCTATAAACCCAATTTGGAATGAATTCAACCAATAATTTTGCTACAGCACACATTTGAAATTTCATCCATTATAAGTAAATGGGAAAAAAAAAAAAAAGGTTTAAAAAATTCATTATAAAATGTGAATTTTGACCTACTTTTTCACATTGCAAGAGTTACAACTGACCCATGTTACAACTGTCCCCAGTCTCCCTACACTATTAACACCCAGGCCTGCTGGCAGAATGAAACTGTGAGGTAGACAGGAAGGCACGGACATGGGTGTGTGTGTGGGGGGTGAATACTTCATGAGACAGGGGGTCGTGATTTCGGGGGGGGGGGTTAGCGGTCCATCCTCGTCAGAGTGTGGTAGCAGTCCGTGATTTTCACGGTGTTGTGTGGTGGTGGTGGGGGGCTGGAGTCGGAGCGGGGGGGATTAGCAGTAGCTCCGTGATCATGTGATTGTGTGTGTGGGGGTGATAGCGTCATTGTCAGAGCAGGAGTGAAAGTGAAACTAACTGGCTTTACTGTTCGCCTGACTCTCCGGGCAGCACACACACACACACACACACACACACACACAGGAGCAGCAAGTGACAGAATCTCCGCGCAGCAAAAAAGTTAATATATCGGCCACATCAGCTACATATTGGCTGATGTTGATGAATTAGTGAAACGCTGTAATCAGCCTGATTAATCGGCCAGCCGATTAATCGGTCGGGCTCTAATAACAACTACCCAGGGCTCGGCCGGTTTCCGTCCTACTTATAATACTATGGGGGTACGGAGTGGTGCGGACCACCGCCAGCGGAAGTGAAAACGAAACTTATCACTCATTTCTCTTTTCCGCACCTCCTGAAGGTTCGCTTTTAAACCTTACCAGTGAAAACGCTGCAACATTAGTATCACAATAATATTACCTCTGTCAGCTCCATGTTTGTTTTTACTAACTTTCTTCTTCTTCATCTCAAAAAACTTTACTTTTCTTCGTGGTATTTGTCCAGTATGGTTAAATCCTGGTGGATTAATTGACAAATGCTCATTCCAATGCATTAAATGTCAGTAGCAGCACTTTGTTCCAGTCAGACTAATGACAACAACAATAAAGCACATTTACAAAGGAACTAAGTAGTGTAATGGGATTATAAGTACTCAAATTGGTACTCGGTATCGGCAAGTACTCAAATGTAAGTACTTGTACTCGGTCTGGAAAAAAGAGGTATTGGTGCATCCCTAAAATTTACTTTAAAATGTATCTGAACACAAGACTTTTGTGTAACTTCGATGGGGAATAAAGATTACACTGGGTTACAAAAAAATGTTTTTTGCAAGTTGTCTAGGTTTTTGCAACTGAATTAGGACCATTTTGCACCGCTAAATCCAAAAATGACATCTTTTTTTCTCAATCAGGTCAGGGTTTTTTTGCTAATTTGATTTTAAAAATTTGATCTTCTCATAAAATTGATTACATTTCTGTGACTTTATCAGTTGATTTTTTTTATATAGTTCTCACCCAAATAGGTTTTAAGAGAAAAAAAATCATTTTCTAACAGGATTCCTGTTAGGTACAATGGTGTACTCAGCGCAGATGTAGCAGAATACATCAGGCTTATTTTTGCAAGATCTTCTAGTCGAAGCCATTTCATTCACCTGTAATATTAAAAAAAAACATTAATCATAAATTGGCAAAAGTAAAATCTTCAGAACTCATTTATTGCAAGAAATATGAACGAATTTTGTATCATATGATGTGAAAATGCCCATAAATGTAAGCAAAAATGTTAAAAAGCCAAAATGTAGCATAGTTCAGAAAGTTGACCTGATTGAGCAAAATTAATGTGATTTTTGGATTCAGCACACCAAAATTATCCGAAATCAGCTCAAAAAACTTAAACAATAAATTTGTTGTTGACCAGTGTTATCAAGACAGATAACAATAAACTATTGTTTTTCCATTTCTTCATAGAAGTGCCAGATCCAGTGAAACAGGTTACAGATCTAACGTTGGAGGTGCCAGATCCTGATCCGGCTCAACTTCAGTCCTGTCTATATGTAATGTGTCATGAGATAACTTTTGTTATGCTTTGGCACTATATAAATAAAATCTGACTGATTTATTGATAGATAGATATGGGTTAAATCTGCAGCTGTTGTTGGATTTATCAACAGGTCTGTTTACAGCGAGTGAGTCACTGACCAAATGACGCACACCAGAGTAAAGATCACAGCTCATCCTTGTCCTTTTCACTCATGACGAAGTATTTGACCCGTCGACGTGACGAGGCATTAATATCTGACTTTAGGCGACGCCGTCAATTGTCGTTCACCTCCGTTTGATTCGACCTCTTTAACGTCCGCTACCTGTTTCCTCACGGGGAAATAACAGCACTAGCGTCCTTGACAAATGCTAATTCGTGATTGATTGATGCATTAAGTACAAATCGATAAGTATGCCCGCGAATAGGAATGACGCACCTTGGTGTTTTTTTATTTATTTTTTTTACGGACTGTGTTGTCATTTATAGCATAACCACTTGTGTTAAAGTTTGAGAGCTGCAGCGTCAATGAGATTTACCATAACCACGGTCATCAGAACAACCTACAGCAGAATATAGCAGCAGAAATAACCGGTTACCTAATGTCCAGGGCCAATTTTCCACTCGGCATTATGTGCTTCATCTTCCCTGCGCTGCATAAATAGCTCCTACATTGTGATTCAATGTTTCCACTACATGTCAAACCAAACAGTGTCCACAATTTGCTCATTCTCTCAATTCTCAATCCTCTTAACTGTGTTGTGCTTTAAGTTCTGTTTTCGTAAGTCTGCAAATTGACTCACTATTCTAATTACTTTATCTGGGTTGTAAGTGCTGCTCAGTGTTTTATACCACTGTCAGGATTTAAATGAACTGGAGGCTAATTTAGTCTCTGAATATGAAAATGTGCCATAAAATAATAGATGTATGAATTAATCACAACATCCTGCTTCCAATTTCAGGTTATAATTGTTATTCCTATGAAGGAGCGGTAAAATTGCCACTCTAAAAAGGTTTGCATGAGGGTGTAAAACAGCATCCGTGCATATATTTCCCATGAACTGGCTGCCTTTTCAGATTCCTATCCACACAAACTTTATTAATCCCTAGTGTTTAGATGTTGTCTCCTTATTAAAGTCCTTGTTAATACCTCATTCTGTGCGGCTGTATAATATGTTATAATGAGTTCGAAAAACTTCATTTTTCATTTGACCACCACCAGAACTGGTCACCAGAGTGGACTGAGGATCCACCACCATTTTAAACCTTCTATCTACGTTTAACCCTTTAAAACCATTTGTATCATATGTGCTACACCAGGTTCTGAGATCTTTATTTAATCAACAAGCTCAATACTTTCCCTTAGGAGAGTGATATTTTGCTTTTTTAAAATAGAATTCTGCATTTTTAAACATTTCCCTGTGGTCTACATAAACTGTAAATGCTCTGCTTGGGTCTGAATTCTTCATTAATTCACCTCCACAGGTCCATCTTCAACCCTATTCTGAGTAATGACACCAGAAAGGTGGTTTTGAGCGCTGGCCCTTTAAATGCAAATGAGCCACTTCAAGCCCCGCCCCTTCCAAGTTATTGACCATGCTTTCTGTCCCCTTCAGCCACTTGTGTTCGTTAATACAACCAAAAACTAAACATTTTAGGTAATCGGTTCGAAGTTTAGACATATTTTCAGTTTTTACTACAAACAGTTATGTCGTACTCGGAGAAATGTTCGTTGGAAGTCTTGACCTTATATGTGCAAATGTTGTTACGTAACTAGTTATAAATCGTAACAAATTAAGCAGGAATTGAGACAGGTTGTAGGAATCCACCCAGATTGGACCCTTTGGCGGGCCACATGTGGCCCCCAGGCCGCATGTTTGACACCCCTGCCATATGGGATCACCACCCCAAGGTTGAAAAACACAGTTTTACAGGGTTTTAGAAGGCTGCAGTTTACTTGTATAAAGGTGAAATGTGACCTTGTTTTCTCGTAAATCCACCTGAACAACAAATATTATTGCAGCATCATACCTCAGCGAAACTAAAACTCAAACCAAGCGCAGTAAAACTGTGCAGTATCCACTTTACGAAGCTGTAACGATCACTGAAAGAACAGGGGAGAGAAACAGACAAGAAATCAAATCATTTGACCGAGTACATTTGAGCTTCCAGGTGTTTGTGCTCGGTCTATAAAACACATGAGAAAAATGTGGACACGGCTTTAAAAGCATATTGGTGGAGCAGATTTACACCAAGGTTATTATCGTTGACGAAAACTAACGAAATGACAAAATCTAGAATTGAAAAAACATTTTTGTTGCCTGAAATAAATAAAAACTACAATTAAAAGACAAAAACGATAACTGAAACTGTATTGTGTGTTTACAAAACTAACTAAAATGTATAAAAATTATGAATACAATTCCCTTTGTTTTCATCTCTGACAATGTCGGATTGATACGAAAGTGATTTATTTCGCTCTAGTAATTGTAGCTTGTGGCACCATACAACACTTCACAGTCCGTCACTTCTCATCACTTGTGGTTTACAGTCGTCTTCAGGTCCAAACTTTACCTGGAAACATGGAGACTAAAGTTGGGAGAAAACAGAAGAGTCCTGTACGGATTTATTTGAATATGACGGTGAAGAAAATAAAAGATACGACAAAACTGAAATTAATACTAAAACTAAGCATTTAGGAAAAATATGAAAAGTAATAAAAACTTGCAAACCTGCTCTACAAATGAATTAAAACTAACTGAATTAGAGGGAAAAAAGTCAAAACTAAATAAAACTAAACTATAATGAAAAATACAAAACTATTATAACCTTGATTTACACTAGCGCTCCTGTAATTGTGGACCATCTCGTACACTAAAAAAAATCCTGTTATTTTTACAGAAAAAAACTGGCAGCTGTGGTTTCCAGAACAATACTGTAAAAAAACACATCCAACTGTGAACATATTTTACGGAGTAACATGTGGATTTAACATTTTAAACATGTAGATTTAACATTGGATTTAAATGGTAAATGGACTACACTTATTTATCACATTTTATACACCTTCATGGTGTCCAAAGCGCTTTCCAAAGCCACCCAACTGGGAACAATTTAGGGTTCAGTGTCTTCCATGGTCACTTTGACATATGGACAGTTGGAGCCAGGATTCAAACCCTTTGGTTATTGGACGAGCCACTCTACCAACTCTACCAACCCATTAATTTACAAATTTAAAATGTTACGATGTTAAATATTTACTTTTTTTATAACTTTATATATATATATATATATATATATATATATATATATAAAGAAATTACACCGTTATTTCAACATTATAGTCTTACAATTTAAACGGCACTGCATTGTTTTTCAATTTACAGTTTTATTTTCTAAAAACAATAGAAATAGATCATTTCTACACCCAAATCTGGTTTTGTTCACATACTCTTCCTGTAAGAACTACAGCTATATTTGATTTAATCGTTAACACAAAAATCTTTTCAAATAAACAACTTTGAATTGTATTGTCACTTACAGTTTTTTTATGTTGCAATTTTACAACTTTTTGGTGTTAATTCCACAGTCATTTTTTACAGTGTAGCTCCGACAGCCCCCGTCATCATTCACAGTCCTAATTAAAGCTCCACATCTCTTCATTTTCTGTTACTTACATTTATTTTGAAATACTTTAAATACCCAGCCTTCCATCTGTGTAAACAATCGATTTCCTCTACTTTCTTTTATCAGCCTGAACAGTTCGGGAGCGTCGTAGCGGTTTCATCCTGGCTCTCTGGCTCGTCTTTTCCACGCTGGCCCCGGTCCATCCGGCCCAGATCAGCCATTCCATCAGATTATCATTGACAGGAAGTCTGGACCTGCTGAGAGAGGCACTTTCCCTCCTGATTCTCGATCTGACATTGGGACGGACAACAAACAACTCTTTTCCACGGGGAGCGTGGTGCTCCATAATCCATACTGACCTTCGCTGGCTGCAATTCAGCTTTATTTTTAGTCAGGCTGAAGAGGAGAAACCTAAGCATGTGTTGTTGCAGCAGAAAGCACTGAAACAGTTTTCCCATTAGTGCCACTTAGACTGCGATAAAAACGAAGAAATTACAGATTTTGCTCCTTGATGCAGGCTTTTCAGACTTTACATAACCCTGTTTCACTACAGGGTGTCCCATAAGTCTCCATACACAGGAAAAATAAACGTTTCTTGATATAAACCATTTTTTTAATATAATATGCTCTATATGACTGCCATTTTGTCAAGAACACATTTCAATGCGTGTCCTCCACTGCTGAAGAACTATAAAGAAGAAATATAAAGAAATACATGTTAGAACCATATGTATTATGTCTCCTATGTATGGAGACTTATGGGACACCCTGTATGCAGATAAAGAAGGAAGATGACAATATACATACTTGAATATCTACCTTCAAATATTGACTGATTACTTTGGGCCTAAATATTTTAGAATTTAGTGTCTAATGGATTAAACGAATCAAGATGAGACTGATGTAAACGAGAATAATTAGCATTTAATGTCACAAACCCAGGACTTTACAAGTATAAATTAATTCCACCTGTGTTTATATATTTGTCACCTCTGTTATACTGTTAGCGCTGATTTAACCCATAAAGACCCAGTCCTACTTTTGTGGTAGTTTCCAAATAAATTTTTCCTCTATATTTACCCATTTTTAAGTGATTTATCACCATTTATTGTCATATTATCCTCTCGGCTAAAATTTGCTTAGAGGTCTTATTACTGTTTTTGTGCATAAGAAATCAATCTAAGTGAATTCCCAAAGGAACTCTGTGTTGCTAAATGCAAGTTCTGCAAATGTACAGGATTTCAGTTCTGTTCAACATGTTGATGGTCATATGAACTATGTTTTCAGCTCAAAAATGTCCAATTCATCACAATTAATGCTAGATTTTCATGTCACAAATGGCCAAGTTCTATTTGAACTGAATTTACCTGAAAACAAATATTCTATTCTTTTAGATTCCCCAGTTTTTCTTACCAGATTCTATCCTACATATCACAAGTTGTATTTTTACAGGTTCTATATGGAGTATGGTGCTGATCCATCCTGCTTATGTTACGCCAATACATACATTAAGAATGTCACACGTCACTTTTAAATCAACAGTTTTCTAATAATAAGCATTTTTATAAAGAAATAACAATTCTATATTGTTATTTACTCTTTAGTATGATGATAAACTATACAATAAATAATTCTGATCCTAGTTTTTGCACAGGGATCATTAGTGTAAACGGTGACATGGCTGCCGAGCATCAGTATGATGGGATCTGTAACAACCATGTCACATCCGTCCACTGACACATTTTGTGTTTTTGTGTCAGCTGTTATTGTTTTAGATCCACAATACTAACATTTATGAATAAGAGGAGAATTAGCAATAGTAAGTATATAAGTTTATTACTAATAAGTACTGGTACTGACCAGAGCATCATGGGTAATGTCACGTCTGTCCACCAGCAAAAGTTTTCACATACACTGTGCTATTCAAAATCCAATATTTCTGAAAATAGAGCTTCCACTGTCAAATAATATCAGTAGTCAGTGCACAAATGGATTAGCATTATTTCAACACAGTTCTATGCATTTCTTACAACTTTTTTTTTTGACAAAAATGGCCACTCATTTGACCCCCTAAGTAAATTTTAGCCGATTTATTTTCCTCTTATTCCTATTAAATCAGTTTATGGCTTGTAGTTTAATTGTCTTAAAAAACAAAAGGGGGGGTCATCTTGTTCTTGTCCACACTAGTCGCTTTTCCACTGACCCTCAAATTGCGTGAATACAACTTGTGCATAAAAATGTACCTAATGGAAAAATGACAATTTCGCCAAAAGTTTCATTTTTTGATTAAAAGTTTTTGCGCTGGCAAGAGGTGGTTTTTCGGGCGTAGCGCAAATGGTATATCAAACAAAATTGCAATGGAAAGACTTTTTTTCACAACTAGAGTCAGGTGAATTAAAAAACTGGATGTTGACGGACGTTACAACAAGCGAAGAAGAAGAAGAAACATGTCGCAGTATGTGTGGACACACCAGGAAACCAAGGTTACTATCGTTAACGAAAACGAACAAAATGACGAAAACTGGTTTTAAAGTACACTTTTTTTCTAAGTCATTTTTGCGCAATTTGAGGGTCAATGGAAAAGTGACTACTATTGGTTAATAAATCAAGTCAACTTTAAATTTATTTCGGAGTCTCTCTTCCCCAACTCCATTTTGTCATCTACATATGGTCGGCCAAAGATCGTTGGGTGAACACCAGTCCAAACTTCCTCTTCTTTAACGCTGTCTGTTGAAAAAGTCTTTCTACTGAATTATATCGTCAAACTGTCCAACCATGGATAAAAAAGTTGAAACCACACAACAGTTGCATCCTGTTTTTTCTCCCAGAATCTGACATTGTGCCTTCTACTTTTAATCGAAAAATGAGACTTTTGGCGAAATTGTCGTTTTTCCATTAAATAAATGTTTATGCGCAAGCTATATTTGCGCAATTTGAGGGTCAATGGAAAAGCGACTAATGCGACAAGAACCCTTTTTTTTTGTTTGTTTGTTTTTTTTAAGACAATCAAAATACAGGTCAAAATAAACTGATTTCATAGGAACAAGAGGAAAAATCTCCAAAATAAATGTGAATCTGTAAAATTTGTCATGTTTTCATAATTTGCTATGGTTTTAAAGTACACTTTTTTTTCGAAGTTCTAAGTTATATTTGCGCAATTTGAGGGTCAATGGAAAACCGACTACTATTGGTTAATAAATCAAGTCAACTTTAAATTTATTTCGGAGTCTCTCTTCCCCAACTCCATTTTGTCATCTACATATGGTCGGCCAAAGATCGTTGGGTGAACACCAGTCCAAACTTCCTCTTCTTTTACGCTGTCTGTTGAAAAAGTCTTTCTACTGAATTATATCGTCAAACTGTCCAACCATGGATAAAAAAGTTGAAACCACACAACAGTTGCTTCCTATTTTTTCTCCCAGAATCTGACATTGTGCCTTCTACTTTTAATCGAACAATGAGACTTTCGGCGAAATTGTCGTTTTTCCATTAGGTAAATTTTTATGCGCAAGCTATATTTGCGCAATTTGAGGGTCAATGGAAAAGCGACTAATGCGATTTTTTTTTTTTTTTTTAAGACAATCAAAATACAGGTCAAAATAAATTGATTTCATAGGAACAAGAGGAAAAATCTCCAAAATAAATGTCAATCTGTAAAATTTGTCATGTTTTAATAATTTGCTATGGTTTTAAAGTACACTTTTTTTCGAAGTTCTAAGTTATATTTGCGCAATTTGAGGGTCAATGGAAAAGCGATTACTATTGGTTATTGGTTAATAAATCAAGTCAACTTTAAATTTATTTCGGAGTCTCTCTTCCCCAACTCCATTTTGTCATCTACATATGGTCGGCCAAAGATCGTTGGGTGAACACCGGTCCAAACTTCCTCTTCTTTTACGCTGTCTGTTGAAAAAGTCTTTCTACTGAATTATATCGTCAAACTGTCCAACCATGGATAAAAAAGTTGAAACCACACAACAGTTGCATCCTGTTTTTTCTCCCAGAATCTGACATTGTGCCTTCTACTTTTAATCGAACAATGAGACTTTCGGCGAAATTGTCGTTTTTCCATTAGGTAAATTTTTATGCGCAAGCTATATTTGCGCAATTTGAGGGTCAATGGAAAAGCGACTAATGCGATTTTTTTTTTTTTTTTTTAAGACAATCAAAATACAGGTCAAAATAAATTGATTTCATAGGAACAAGAGGAAAAATCTCCAAAATAAATGTCAATCTGTAAAATTTGTCATGTTTTAATAATTTGCTATGGTTTTAAAGTACACTTTTTTTTCGAAGTTCTAAGTTATATTTGCGCAATTTGAGGGTCAATGGAAAAGCGATTACTATTGGTTATTGGTTAATAAATCAAGTCAACTTTAAATTTATTTCGGAGTCTCTCTTCCCCAACTCCAT
The DNA here is from genome assembly GCF_902148855.1 of Sphaeramia orbicularis. Classification (NCBI taxonomy): domain Eukaryota; kingdom Metazoa; phylum Chordata; class Actinopteri; order Kurtiformes; family Apogonidae; genus Sphaeramia; species Sphaeramia orbicularis. The sequence continues at coordinate 34,165,748 of NC_043974.1, read as the reverse complement.
TTGTCATCTACATATGGTCGGCCAAAGATCGTTGGGTGAACACCGGTCCAAACTTCCTCTTCTTTTACGCTGTCTGTTGAAAAAGTCTTTCTACTGAATTATATCGTCAAACTGTCCAACCGTGGATAAAAAAAGTTGAAACCACACAACAGTTGCTTCCTATTTTTTCTTCCCAGAATCTGACATTGTGCCTTCTCTCTCTAATTTGCAATTTTGAAACTGATTTAAAACCAAAAACTATCCATTCCGTTCATCTGTGACAAATTCCTCCCTGTTCCAAAGAGACAGATCTGCTAATCTTCAATAATGTTCCTCCTAAATCTCCTGCGTTCACTTTAGATGACAACATGCTTAAAAAAAGGATGCAGCGTTAATAGATCATGGCATGTTTTTCTTTTTTTTTTTTTTTTTTTTCCCACAGTCTAATTATCACAAAGACTCCTCCGCTATTTGCATACTTTGGTTGAGCATCGGGGATTGTCTAGAGACCAGAAAGCCTGGAGCAAATTAAATGAAACTTCACACCAAAGATAATTCTGTGATTAATATTTTGGAATGTTAATAACAGAATAAGTAGGTAAAGGAGACGAAGGGAACGTTACTTAAGTAGCACGAATCTATGGCGGCTGCAGTGTGTGTTTGTGTGTGTTTTTGTACGTCGGTGTTCGTTCGAGCAGCTGCACAGCTTTAAAGTCTCAGGGAGCAGAAAGTACAAAAACCAAGGAATGAAGAATGGGGAGTAAATGTTAAAATTACCATATTGATGGATGTTACAAAATAGGAGCTTCATCTTTTTCATCTGAATTTCAATGACGCATAATCATAATGGTCATTTGCTTTGCCTATTTGCATAGTTCCCAGAATTATTCAATTTTTAGGTCATTTTTACCAGCAAAGAGAAATTAAGGCAGAAACTATGTTGTTATGTGGGTCATGATTAAGTGTCACAAGCGGCTGCAGTACACCTGAAAATGCAAAAACGACTATGAAAAGAATCTGCGTCACATGTTCAGGGGATGACTTTTGCAGATGACAGAGGAACAAACAGCTCAGACTTGGGGAACTAATCAGATTTCATGTCACTGAAAGCGAAATTTACTGATTATCGCTCGTGCTTTGTCTTCAAACAGTGTTAATACGTGTGGTTTTGTTTATTTAATCCAAGTGGCTATTGACACAGTACCAGGGCTGTGTACTGGCAAGAATCTGGCCTTACGATACAAATCACAAAACTTGAATCATGATATGATATATCACGATATATCATGATACTGTTAAACGGTCATTTTTTTCCCCCCAAAGAATTGAACTTTAATTATGTTTTACAGACATTACAATTAAAGATCCAGTTCTAATGTTCATATTCTATTAGTTCAGAACTAACATCATAACATTATTTTTGTGCAATCCCAACAAAGGAACTACCATCTGCCTCTCAGACAGGAAAAAGTGCTTGTAGGACGATTCAAATAACCATTATTTAATTAAACAGTGTTAAATATTAATAAATTAAAAAAAAACAAAAAAAAATCTGCATTTGAATAAATACCTAAAAATATCGATACAGTATTTTTAAAAATCGATACAGTGTCGTGAAATTAAATATTGCGATATATTGTAGAATCAATATTTTCTTACACCCCTACACAGTACTGTGGCACGAAATATCAGATCAGCGCCCTCGTTATATCATGTCTGGACTGGTGACTTGTTACATCAGCCAGTAGCATTTTATTTTCATTTATGTTTTGTTTTTTTTTCAACCGGTAGCGTTTTGGACTACAATGCAGAAGACTTGGGTTCAATTCCTGGTCAAAGTAGCTCTATCTATCTATCTATCTATCTATTAGGGGGTGTGTGTTGGCAAGAATCTGGCGATACAATACAAATCACAATACTAGGCTCATGATATGATATATCACGATATAGTTAAAAAGGCAATTTTTTGTTTGTTCATATTCTATTAGTTCATAACTAACGTCATTACATTATTTTTGTGCAATCCCAACAAAGGAGCTACCATCTGCCTCTCAGACAGTTAAATGGGCTTTTAGGATGCTTCAAATAACCATTATTTAATAAAAGTGTTAAATAATAATAAATAAAATATAAACAATAAAGAAAAAACAAAAATGAACCTCTGTCATATCTGCATTAAAATAAATACCTACAAATATCGATACAGTACTTTTTAATATCGATACAGTATTGAGAAATGAAATATCGCGATATATTGCAGAACCAATATTTTCTAACACTCCTTCTATCTATCTATATACAGGGTGGGGAAGCAAAATTTACAATATTTTGAGGCAGGGATTGAAAGACAGTGTATGACCAGTTAGTTTATTGAAAGTCATGAGAATTTATTTGCCACAAGAAAATGGACATAATAGAAAATGTTTTTATTCTATGTGTCCTCCTTCTTTCTCAATAACTGCCTTCACACGCTTCCTGAAACTTGCGCAAGTGTTCCTCAAATATTCAGGTGACAACTTCTCCCATTCTTCTTTAATAGTATCTTCCAGACTTTCTGGTAATAGTTTTGCTCATAGTCATTCTCTTCTTTCCATTATAAACAGTCTTTATGGACACTCCAACTATTTTTGAAATCTCCTTTGGTGTGACGAGTGCATTCAGCAAATCACCCACTCTTTGACGTTTGCTTTCCTGATTACTCATATGGGCAAAAGTTTCTGAAAAGGTATGGATAATAGTGTTAGGTATGATTATGACATCAATATATGTTTGGTTTCAAAACAATTGACGTAGTGCCTGCTGAGAAAAAACAACCAAATGTTCATTGTAAATTTTGCTTCCCCACCCTCTATCTATCTATCTATCTATCTATCTATCTATCTATCTATCTATCTTGTAAAAAAAACAAAAACAAAAAAACACATAAAAAAAACCCCGTAATGTTCCGGCAGCTGGGGTTAAAAAAAAAATGCTGTAAAATAACGGAAAATAACCATCTCATAAAAATACAGTGATTTTCTTGAATTAAAATACAGTTTTTTGCCCTAACTTTACATGAGATTTTGGTTTTGTTTTTTTTTAACTTTTTAATGTTTAATAAAGAATATTTACATGTGTTAAAACAATCAAATTACCTATAAATATATAATAAATAATTTTCAGTGAGACTCAGTTGTACAATCAACTGATAAAAACTGTATTTGGACAGTTTATCAGTGCTTATACATGTTATACATTCACAAAAATACATTTATTCAACATTTTTGTTGTGAAACCTCCCATAATTACGCAAGATATTTGTCAATTAACAAACAAGTCTTGTTAAAGTTACAGAACAAATACTTCTTTTACGGTTAATTGTCAGTAATTTTATCTCTCTTTTTGTTTTTACAGTATTGAACTTTAAATTAACAGTTTAATCTCATAAATAGAAAAGAAATACTTGTGAAATTATGATACGTTTGCAAATGTATTCTAACTGTATTTTTCTGTGAAAAAAGAAAAAAATTCTTTAAAAAAATAGAAAATTTACGGTTATTCACAGTTACAGTTTTTTTTTTGTGTTATTTTCCATTTGACGTGTAAAATCACAGTCTGATTTTGTCATTTCATTGATATTTTCCTGTATCTTAAAAACACAAGAAAAATCTGTAAAATAAACGGTAAAAATTCTGTTAAATTCTATCTATCTGTCTGTCTGTCTATCCATCTATCTATCTTTTTAAACCACACTTGTATTCCAGACCCTTTATTTGCACATGACATCCTCAAACCCATCTATTATCAGAAAACCAGACTCTTATTTGAGGAAATCTAGTCTGAATGTTGTAACACTCTCTTAAATCCTACACACTGGATCTTTCAGACGCACAAAAATGATTCCAGTAAACAGAACTCATCCCATTCGACTGTGTATTTCTATCTTTCAGCTGGCTCTGAAGTGGTTATTTACATACGGATACAGAACGTATGTGTTTCATTTAACCATTATTCAACATTGTTAATGTTCATTAAAAAAAAAAGGACAAATATTTTCTGCCGGTGCTGCTTTGATTTCATTTCCATGGCCCTGTTAATGCGACAGTGTTTAGCCCCGGCTGGCACTATAGATATACTCGTCTTTGTGTTTGCATAAACTGTCCATGCATAGGCTGCAGCAGGTTCCTCGCTAAGGTCTCCATAGCAACACCTTGTCATCTGTGGTTAAGTCACTCTGTGTAGCAGGAGTGTCACAGAGAAATACAGCCTCAGTACCCATCACAAAGTGACAGTGCAATTTACTATACTCCCTAATCCTGTTAGGAGCATCAACACCTGCATTATTTAAAAGAAAACAGAGAAAATATATGGAACACCTTTAAAATAGTCTGTGTTGGAACTGATATTTTGGTTTAGAAGTATGCATTTTCCATCTGTATGTAAACGCAGAAGCAGACTGGACTATATAGTGTTTGCTATGAGCCATTTCTCAAAAAAAAAAAAAAAAAAAACCTCTCTAATTTATTTGCAATTTGCCTATGGCAGCCCAGAAACTTACTTTAAATTCCAAACACTAAGTCGTGTCAACCAGTATAGATGAAATTGTTGTCATGGTCTTATATCATGGCACAGACAGCTCATCCAAACACAGCAAAGTGAATCTACATAATCTATCAATATGCTGTAAAGCTTTGGGCCTTCAAGAAGACTCTCAAATCAATACCTCGCTGCAGCTATTGACAAGACTTTAAATGGTGGCTTAACACAATGTGCAAACGCTGGAAACATTTTTCACAGCTCCTCTGTACCCTGTTGCACATTTGTTTCAAAAGAAAAGGACTATTTCATCAAGAGACTGAAGCGTTTCAGGTGCACACACTGCAAAAATCTAAATCTTACCAAGTGTATTTTTCTCATTTCAAGTCCAAATATTGCATTACACTTCAAATAAGACATGATCACTAAAGCAGAGATGTCAAAATCATTTTAGTTCAGGGGCCACTTCCACCCCAATATGATCTCAAGTGGGCCAGACCAGTAAAATATGAACAGCAAATGCAGTAAAATGACATTATGATAATGTTTACATCTACAACGTTTCCTTAAAAATCTGAATAACATGATCAACTTGAAATGTCTTACAAAAAACAAGTACAATTTTAATAATATTCTGCCTCAGTTTCTCAGGTTATCATTTACACACGTGCATTACAACTTACATTACAATTACAAATACACAAAACATGTAGTACCAGGTATAATATTGGTAAAATTGCATTTACATCTTTTAAGACATTTCAGGTTGTTCATATTTGTTCAGGTTAGTCACATTTTTTGTAAAAGGATAGCTTGTTAATGTAAACATTTTCATTTAATTTTACTTTTTTTCATTAAAACAAAGTTAAAATTTGCAGTTGTCATTATTTACAAGTTACTATGATAATATTTTACTGATATGACCCCATTAAGATCTGTGTGTGGAACCTGAATTTAAATGATTTTCTACACCATTGATTGTTAATTTCTTCAGTGTAATTTTTGCATTTCACTAATTCATCCTACGGGCCGGATTGGACCCTTTGGCGGGCCTGATTTGGCCCCCGGGCCACATGTTTGAAACCTTTGACCTAAAGAGGAACTTTTCAGTGAGATATAAGAACTTATTTTTAGACAACAGATCTGGAAAATCTTATTTCAAGAAATTTTACCAAAATCATTTTCACTCATTTCACTGGCAGATTTTTTTTTGCTTGAATTAAGCAAAAAAAAAAAAAATCTTTAAATGGTGGCTTAACACAATGTGCAAACTCTGGAAACATTTTTCACAGCTCCTCTATACCCTGTTGCACATTTGTTTCAAAGGAAATGGACTATTTCATCAACAGACTGAAGAGTTTGGCAGATGTTTGGGTGCACACACAGCAAAAATCTAAATCTTAACAAGTGTATTTTTCTTATTTCTAGTCAAAATATCTCATCACATTTAACCCTTTTGTGGTGTTCAGATTTTTGTTATTTAGTTAGTGTTTGTGGGTGTGGTGGTCCCGCTGCTTTTGGGGGGTTTTATTCAACATAATCAAACAATTTTATGTTAAAATGTTCAACACGTTTACTTCATCCCAATTGCAAGCAACATAAAAAGCATATATATTTAATATTTGGCTTTAGCCTTTGCTAGATCACATTTATAAACTAGAAAAGCACTCGGAGAGCGCAGACCTCCACCAAGGCAGACCCCCCCCCCAATCACCACCAAAATGTTAACATTTGTTCCTTGTGCCAGTATCAACATTTCCTGAAAATTTCATAAAAATCCGTCCATAACTTTTTGAGTTATCTTGCTAAATAACCAACAAACAAACAAACCAACAAACCCTGGCAAAAACATAACCTCCTTGGCAGAGGTAATTAAAGTGCTGCTCATTTGTAGTTTGTTTTTTTATATATACAATGTAATATAACCAAGATATGTATGGAAGATGATTAGGGCCACTGGAAAAAAAATTTAAAATTAAGGTCCAATATATTTTTTTATTGTCATACTGAAAAAAAAAAAAAAATCTGAATTCTGACTTTTTTCTCAGAATAATATTAGAAAAAATATATATATTAGACCTTAATTTAATGTTGTTGTTTTTTTCCAGTGGCCCTAATCCTCTTCCGTAAGATATGAGAGGAAAAAATTAATTTAAAAAATATTTACTCATCATTTGTCTTTTAATAAAAAATGAAAACGGACCCAAACACCTTACAAGGGTTAAAATAAGACATAATCACCTAAAGAGCAACTTTTCAATGAGATTTAAGAACTTATTTTTAGACAACAGATCTGGAAAACCTAATTTCAAGAAATCTTACCAAGATGATTTTCATTTGTTCTATTGGCAGATTTTTTTTGTTTGTTTGTTTGAATTAAGCAAAAAAAAAAAAACTTGAATTAAGCCAATACAAAAATAAAAAATCTGCCGATGGAACAAGAAAAAATCATCTTGGTAAGATTTCTTGAAATAAGATTTTCCAGATCTAGTGTCTAAAAATAAGATCTTATATCTGACTGAAAAGTTACTCTTTAGGTGATTATGTCTTATTTCAAGTGTGATGAGATATTTGGATTAGAAATGAGAAAAATGCACTTGGTAAGATTTGGATTTAGATTTTTGCAGTGTGTGCACCCAAACATCTGCAGAACTCTTAAGTCTCTTGATGAAATAGTCCATTCCTTTGAAACAAATGTGTAAATTGGCAGATTTTTTTGTTGAATTAAGCAAAAAAAAAAATAAAAAAAAATCTTGAATTAAAAAAACAAACCAAAAAAATCTGCTAATTGAACAAGAAAAAAAACATCTTGGTAAGATTTCTTGATTTTTCCAGATCTATTGTCTAAAAATAAGCTATTACGTCTCACAAGTTCCTCTTTAGGTGATTAAGTCTGATTTTAAGTGTGATGAGATATTTGGACTAGAAATAAGAAAAAATACACTTGGTCAGATTCAGGTTTTTGCAGTGCAAATGGAAAGTTCATCTGAATCCTATAACAGGTTGGCATAAAGACGACTCTGCTGAGGGAAAGAGTCAGTGGATGTAATTACACGTGCATGATACTGAACCTAGTAAGTCACCATAATTTACTGTGGCATGTGTGTATAATTGATCAAAATGAAGTGGCAGTGACAGCTGATGTAACAGCAACCCAGCCAATTGGACCCTGGCTGGATAATGATGTGAAAACACCCACGCCATACTAGTCTAAGATGACATTAGCCCTAAAAACAAGCCTGACCAGGGCCAGGTCGGTCCAGATTTACACCTGCTTTAGAAAACAGCCTGGTTTATGTGTGAGTCTAGATTAGACACCGCTCACACTCATTCGTAAGATTCAGAAGATCTAAAAACGCAAATTGGGTCAGAGGTAGAAGGTAATTATGTGCAGCATCATTATTAACACACACCACAGTTGGTTCTTATATCTGAGAGGCAAACATGTCTCCTAGAAATGACATGTATCTCAAATTCATTTGCAAAAGGGAATGTTTAAGATGAAACATAATGCTGTTCTATCAGTATATTAGGGAAATAGAAATGTTAAAAAATAGACAGTTCATTCATAGTTTTTATGAGATTCCACTTTGTAAAACAAGGCTTTTTATGTCAGGTATGCAGGCAGGTATGTCATATTTATTTCCTTTCTAATATCAATATTGAAACTAGGGGTGTTAGAAAATATCGGTTCTGCAATATATCACGATATTTCATTTCACAATACTGCATCGATATTAAAAAGTACTGTATTGATATTTTTAGGTATTTATTGAAATGCAGATATGGTGGATTTTTATTTTTGTTTTTCATGGTTTTCTTTGTTGTTTATATCTTATTACCTTCGCCAGGAGGCATTGTGATCACTTTGCTTTGTGTTTGTTTGTTTGTTTGTTTGTTGGAGGCTTTACAGGAAAACTATTCCAACCATCTTTACCAAACTTTACCCACAGATAGGCCTAGGCCCTGGGACGACCTATTAAATTTTGGGCCAAGTAGGCCAAAGTTCAAGGTCACAGCAAGGTCACAAAAGCACACATTTTCCTATCTCCCATCATTGAGCAATTTTCAAAAATTCATAAAAAAATTCAAAACAACTCCGATTAGCCTCCAGTTTGATACACCCTTAACTTATAACAATATCTTGTATTTAGCACAAAATTGTCCACATCCACTGTGGAATGTGGACTCTGTGGACATTTCCATTTAACATTGAAAATCCCATTAATGACAGATTTTTCAATTACATATGTTTCTATCTGGTTTATATATGTTTCTATGTGGTTTACTGCTGGTTGGCTGGTTTATATATGTTTCTATGTGGTTTATATATGTTTCTATGTGGTTACCTCCACCAAGAAGGTTATGTTTTTGCCAGGGATTGTTTGTTTGTTTGTTGGTTAGTTAGCAAGATAACTCAAAAAGTTATGGACGGATTTTCAGGAAATGTTGATATTGGCACAAGGAAGAAATTAGAAAATTTTGGTGGTGATCGGGGGGGGGGGGGGGGGGGGGGGGAATCTATCTTGGCAGAGGTCTGCGCTCTCTGAGTGCTTTTCTATTTTATTATTATTTAACACTGTTTTATTAAATAATGGTTATTTGAAGCATCCTAAAAGCAGTTTTTATTGTTTTTACTGAGAGTGGCAGATGTTAGTTCCTTTGGAAACTAGGAGAATTAGAAAAAAATTTGTGATACAGCATTAGATCCTGTTCTGATCAAATAAACATGTGTTTAGTATTTGTGTATATTTGTGGTGTAATTCAATTCTTCCAGGAAATAACCTTTTTTTAAAAAAAAAAAAGAAAGAAAGAAAGAAAACAACCAAAAAATTGCCTTCTAAAATAGTATCATGATAGATCATGATATATCGTATCATGATCCTAGTATTCTGATTTGTATCATATCACCAGATTCTTGCCAATACACACCCCTAATTGATACCAGTATTGTTGTGTTGCACCGCTGCGGTAGTCAAATAATCAGGTTACAGCTCAAAATTGTACTTTGGTATCACTAAATGAATCGGAATCAATTAATACTGAATCAAATCAATATCGGATCAGATCTAAATAATCGTGATCACTTGATTCAGAACCTTATGAACTGAAATCAAATCAATGAAGGAAATTGGCCATGATACCCAGCCCTAGTACAGTATTTTCCGGACTATAAGCTGCTACTTTTTTCTCACTCTTTGAACCCTGCAGCTTATACAACGATGCAGCTCGAGTATATATTTTTTTCAGGCTACTGTCCACCAGGGGGCGCTCCAGCAGGAAGCACAAAAGTGAGACAGACAGGTGGAAGAGGGGATGAAGAGGAGAAGTTTTAAGCTGAACTTTTAACAATCATTTTGTGTGTCATGCACAAACCCTCATCATGGAAAACACACGAAGAAATGCATATGATGCAGCTTTGAAGTTAAAACCAATCGATGTGTCTGTCTAAGAAGGAAATAGAGCTGCAGCACAGAAGTGCCATTGAGCAACAATGGAGGAGAGACATGGAAGGAGTGTGACGGAGCCTTTCTGAGGATGTTCAACTCCGACACTGAAGAAGACGACTGCAGTGGTTTAACGAGCAGAAGGAAGATGAAGATACAGATCAATGACTTTTCTGGGTTTTTGAACCAGCCTGTTCCTGTCGTTTTACTGCTGTGTTACAGGCACTGTTTGGAAAAAAAAAAAAGAAGGTATGGAAATAAATATTTAAATAATCTTTCTGTTTACCATCTTTCTGTGTAAATATCTCATGTTACAAGGTGGACACCTGCGGCTTATAGTCAGGTGCGGCCTATATATGTACAAATATTTTTTTCTTTTAAAATTTGGTGGGTGCGGCTTATATTCAGGTGCAGCTTACATTCAGGTGCAGTTTATATTCAGGTGCGGTTTATATTCAGGTGCGGCTTACATTCAGGTGCAGCTTATATTCAGGTGCGGTTTATATTCAGGTGCGGCTTACATTCAGGTGCAGCTTATATTCAGGTGCAGCTTATATTCAGGTGCGGCTTACATTCAGGTGCGGCTTATATTCAGGTGCAGCTTATATTCAGGTGCAGCTTATATTCAGGTGCGGCTTATATTCAGGTGTAGCTTATATTCAGGTGCGGCTTACATTCAGGTGCAGCTTATATTCAGGTGCGGTTTATATTCAGGTGCGGCTTACATTCAGGTGCGGCTTATATTCAGGTGCGGCTTATATTCAGGTGCGGCTTATATTCAGGTGCGGCTTACATTCAGGTGCAGCTTATATTCAGGTGCAGTTTATATTCAGGTGCGGCTTACATTCAGGTGCGGCTTATATTCAGGTGCGGCTTATATTCAGGTGCGGCTTACATTCAGGTGCGTCTTAAATTCAGGCGCGGCTTACATTCAGGTGCGGCTTATATTCAGGTGCGGCTTACATTCAGGTGCGGCTTATATTCAGGTGAGCTCTATAGTATGGAAAATACGGTACTTAATATTCTGCCAATGTCAATACATGTGAGAAATTAAAACCACTATTTCTGAAATTTGTCACCTCATTATGGACCATGATAAACGCATAAAGTTGCTAAATTTTACATTATTTAGCACTGTTACTGAATATGTAATCAACTGTTTGGATCATTACTACTACTCCAAAACCAAGTTTTAGTCAAACTGCCAGCGAAAAATCCTGCTTCACCTCGTTTTCTTCCATCTTATATATATATATACAGGGTGGGGAAGCAAAATTTACAATGAACATTTAGTGTTTTTTTCTCAGCAGGCACTACGTCAATTGTTTTGAAACCAAACATATATTAATGTCATAATCATACCTAACACTATTATCCATACCTTTTCAGAAACTTTTGCCCATATGAGTAATCAGGAAAGCAAACGTCAAAGAGTGGGTGATTTGCTGAATGCACTCGTCACACCAAAGGAGATTTCAAAAATAGTTGGAGTGTCCATAAAGACTGTTTATAATGGAAAGAAGAGAATGACTATGAGCAAAACTATTACCAGAAAGTCTGGAAGATACTATTAAAGAAGAATGGGAGAAGTTGTCACCCGAATATATGAGGAACTCTTGCGCAAGTTTTAGGAAGCGTGTGAAGGCAGTTATTGAGAAAGAAGGAGGACACATAGAATAAAAACATTTTCTATTATGTACATTTTCTTGTGGCAAATAAATTCTCATGACTTTCAATAAACTAATTGGTCATACACTGTCTTTCAATCCCTGCCTCAAAATATTATCAATTTTGCTTCCCCACCCTGTATATATATTATATATATATATATATAAAAATGTATATAGTCCCGTCTGAGCTCAAGCAAAGATTTCAACCGACTACTCATCAAATCATGAAGGATCTGCCGTCAAAATGAAGCAAACAAATGGTTTAAAGCAGTCAATTAACACTAAACAGGTTCTTTTATGAAGCAGTACTGTTTTATTAGATGATCATCACAGAGATCTCCCGACATGTTAAGAACAGTCCCATTTCAGTATTATTGCCAAAACACAGCAGCCTTCTCCAGATCCATTTCACTGACAGAATGAATAGAGCAACGCAGCTTTAATTATCCTTTCCTCATCAGTTACGACTGTACCAAAGCAGTGCCATTAACAGACCTGACAGCTGTTTGTATTTCACTGGTCCTGTAAAGTCATTTATTTGCGACTCCAGGAGTGTTAATAATTGATGGCAGCGTCTTCTTGATACAGTATCTTTCTCTGTCAACTTTAAGCAGAACTGTTAGGGGACGACATGCAAGCAACCTACGCCTACGTTTTGTTAAGTCGTTGTTTCATGCTTTGTTGACTCATATTCCCAACAACACAGAAGCCATTTATGGGGGCAGCAAATGTCACATAAGATCAGCTGGTGACAGATTTCCAAAGGTGTAGATCTTTATGGAAGAATCCCATGCTGAAATCTGCGACTCCTGAAGTAATCAACATGAGAGACAGCATGTACGTACATTCTGTTCATTTTTAGGTGTTTATTTATGTCTTCGCAGTATCACTTTGTGCTGGAAATGTTATATTTATGCAGTTTGATAACTAAAATATATATTTACTGGGACGCAAACTCACAGGAACACATTGAATGACTGGTAAAAGACACATTGCAATATAAAAATACTTAAAATAACTTAGAGAATTAGGGCTATTTCAACATAAAAAAAACAAATGCAAGTGGTGCCAGATACAACAAACCACGCCCCTTGCACATATTGCACACTGTAAAAAAAATCTATAATTTAACAGAATTTTTACTGTTTATTTTACAGATTTTTCCTGTATTTTTAAGATACAGGAAAATATCAATGAAATGACAAAAACAGACTGTGATTTTACATGTCAAATGTAAAATAACATGAAAAAACTGTAACTGTCAATAACCATAAAATGTCCATTTTTTTAAAGAATTTTTTTCTTTTTTCACAGAAAAATAGTTAAAATACATTTGTAAACGTATCGTAATTTCACAAATATTTCTATTCTATTTATGAGATTAAACTGTTAATTTAAAGTTTAATACTGAAAAAAAAAAAAAAAAATTAAAACCAGATAAAAATTACTGACAATCAACCGTAAAAGAAGTATTTGTTCTGTAAGTTTAACAAGACTTGTTTGTTAATTGACAAATATTATGTGTAATTACAGGAGGTTTCACAACAAAAATGTTGAATAAACGTATTTTTGTGAATGTATAACATGTATGAGCACTGATAAACTGTCCAAATACAGTTTTTATCAGTGGATTGTACAACTGAGTCTCACTGAAAATTATATATATATATATATATATATTCATAGGTAATTTGATTGTTTTAATACGTGTAAATATTCTTTATTAAACATTAGAAAGTCAAAAAAAATATGCAAAATCTCATGTAAAGTTAGGGCAAAAAACTGTATTTTAATTATGGAAAATTACTGTATTTTTATGAGATGGTTATTTTCTGTTATTTTACAGTATTTGTTTGGCACCCCAGATGCCAGAATATTACCTTTTTTTAATGTTTTTGTTTTGTTTTGTTTTTTACAGTGTAGCTCATTTTGGCATCGATCCAGTTGATGTCATCATATCTATGCATGTGCTGATGTCTGTATATCAGTTGCTTCTATATATGTGCCAAGTTTGAAGTAAACTGAAACAAAATGGATGTTTTTATAGACATTTGAAATTTTGCCCATTATAAGTAAATGGGAGGAAAAAAAAGATTTACAAAATTCACAAAAAATTTTAACTTTGACCAAATTTTCCCAAAATGTAATCACGTCTATTCTGGGTCACTGGCAATCTGTAAACCCAATTTGGTATGAATTGAACCAATAGTTTTGCCGCTACAGACATGTAAAATTTTGCCCATTATAAGTAAATGGTGGAAAAAAAAAGAGTTAAAAACGTCATAAAAGAAATTTTAACTTTAGCCTACTTTTCTTAAAATGCAATGACATGTATTCTGGGTCTCTAACAATCTATAAACCCAATATGATATGAATTCAACCAATAGTTTTGCTGCTAGAGTGTTAACAAACAAAGAAACAAAGAAACAAACAAACCCAACCAAAAACAATACCCCTTGCCTCCCCTTTGGGGGGGTAACAATAGTTAGAGCAAATATGTCTGACTTCTTTCTAGATGATTATTTAACTTGTCATTTATTCCAGAACCAGCTGAAAGCTGAAAACAGCCACAAAAGGTATAAAAGTAAAAGGATATATAGAAAAATATCTATATAGAAATAACAACGTTATAATAGTATATACATACTTGTATAAAAATACCTAAAAACGACCAACAAGTCCAATGACATCTGCAAACTCTATGTGCACTACAGTCTTCAACACATTTGTATCCACCTTACTAATAATTTAAAATGAAACTAACATACAACTGTGTGTTGATCTTGGCGTCATGTGCATCACAATAAGCGTCCGTGTGAAACACAACAGTGGAACCAATGTTTAACGACAGCAAAATCAGTAAAATGAAGCATCAATTCAGGAAAATTGTTTTTGAATATTTTTTTTAATTCAAGTCGATTAATAAATTAATCACTTCTGCTCTATAGAACATGTTTATATTGGCAATGATTTTACTGTAGAAACTTGAATGTATTTAATACAAAATGGTGACTGGACCAACAGTGATTTGGTGGAAATGGAAACGTTCACAGAATATGGGGCCAAACACCATGTGGACATTTGACTTGAACCTCCTCAGACCCAGCTGCGGGTTTTCTGTCCACATTTGTGGACAAGAGTTTCACAACTTTATCCGAAAAAAAAAGAATAGAAAACTGTCCACCACAATGGACATTCCATAAAAAATGTAAAAACTGCAGCTGAAAAAACTGTTGCATCATGAGGTTTCCAATATAGGCGCTTATTTAATAAAAACAGAAAACGCTTGTACTTGGCTGACATTTCCTGGGTCTTAGGAGGTTATACAGTATGTAATGTAGGACGCCAGTGCAGCAGATGGTCTATGGTTGACTGGGTCGAGTTCTCAGAACAAGAACATTTCACTTTATGAACTTTCTTTCTTCAGAAAACATTAAACTGTGTGAGGAGTTTAGATTTAACACTGTAAAACCTGAGCTATCAAAAAACCAGCCACAACACCCACATTTTTTGGAATTGAGATTTTTCTTAGACCTTTTAACAAAACATTTTGCCCTATCATTTTGTTTTATGATATATTTTTGTATCACATTTGATACATTGGGTGTTTTTATAAAGTATCTTACATACCTGCAGTACCAAATTTGATACACACGTTTTTAACACAATTTAACTGTACAATAAAGAATCAATTCTCAAGTAACAAAGTATTGTTTCAGTACATGAAATACTTATTTTTAAAAAAGAATTAATAACAATAAAAATCTTCTTCTTGAAAATTACCAAAGACTTTCCAGCAAAAAGTGTATGGATGATTTAACGATAGCGGCCATATTAGAAAAGGGAAAAAAAAAAAAAAAAAAACTCCCATTGGCTGCACTGGGATCATAATCCACCAGGGGGCAGAAAACACATATTGGTTCAAATTAGGGATGTAACGATTACTGGTATAACGATAAACCGCGGTAAAATTGCAGACGGTTAGTATTACTGTTTAAATTCTAATTATCATGATAACCGTGTTTGACTACTGCATTTTTCTGGAGAAAACACCTATGTAAAGATCTGCTTTTATGTCAAATATTTACAGTATGTTTTTAATTTATTACAATTTTAATTTTACATACCTAATATTTGGAACCAATATTCACTTTTAAAGTCTTTGAAAAGGTTCATGAAGCATCTTTGTGTTATTTATGCAATAAATTACATACATTTTTCAAATCGGATTTTATTTTTTTTGTGTGTGTTTTTGTCCTTTTATGTTTTTATAGTAGGTTCAAGTGAAAAAAATAATAGGCAGATGATATAAATGAAGTTGTGCTGAAAAAAAAAGACACCAAACATGGGTATAGTAAACATTTCTGTGTAGTATATAAAGGCAAAATCAAAAGTACTTAAAAACAGCTAAAATAGGCTCAGACCACTAAGGGTTAATATTTGAATGTTTCTGCAACAGAAGGTACATTGTGCTTATTATTTTAATTATTTATTTATTTATTTATTCAAAATACAACTTGGTTAAATTATTTCAGTGTGTATATTAGTACTTTTTGAACATTTTGAGCACAATTTCAACGATACCGTGATAATAATGATAACCGTGATAATTTTGGTAACAATAACCGTGATATGAAATTTTCATATCGTTACATCCCTAGTTCAAATAGAACAGGTTTTAAGGCAAGTATTGATATTGTTGATAACATAGAGATCTCAGAACCTGGTGTAGCAAATATGATACAAATGGTTTTATAGGGTTAACACACACTCAGCCACTGTTTCGAAGCCAAATAGACCAGAGGATGAAGAAAAAAAAACAGAGGAAATGCATTTTCACTGTTCCGAAACTATGAATATTGGGTATAGATTTAAAATCCGAAGTTGTCATTGGGTCGGACAAATGCATGCGTTCTAAACATTGAGGAAAATAAGTGAAATCTACACCAATGACTATAAAACACTAGACTGCTGTGTTTGTTTACCCAAAAGGTCTAATTATGGTCGACTCTTCCACCCAGACACTTCCATCTGTTGTTTCATTTGGACTTTTCTTAACCTGTTATGTTGTGCATCCCAGAATCCACAGAGCACAAACTATAAAGAACGTCATGGACCAACATGAAAGGTGTGGGGTGAGGAGGGGTCTATGGATGTGGAACGCCGTCTCACATGGTGGGAGCCTCGAGGTATTCCGCTCTGCACTTAAAACGACTGAAAACTGACGACTTTTCCCCTTTCGCTGCCTGTGATGTGCAACTTGCGAGCTTCTAAGCGCCGGCAGTTTAGGAGCGTTGACGGGAAGCCCAGTGGATTCCTGTTGAACTCGTAACAGTAAAGGCGGAGCTGAAGTGCTGGGGGAATATAGGCTAAGTGGGCTGTGAAGGGTTGGAACACTTGGAAGTCGGATCTGGCAGGTTGACGCTGCTATTTACATATGTGGATGGTTCTAAATGTGTGAAAGATGGAGTCAGTCAGAGTACCACAGTCAGTTATACTCAACTGATTAAACACTAGGAGGAAAAGTCTGGTGTCAGATACTGAGAAGCCCATTATAAGTGCAAATATCTGCATCAGATACCATAAAGCACCTCTTTACATTCAACTGCTAAATATTAACAAAGGTAAGGTAAGGTAAGGCACGGTAAGGTAAGGCACAGTAAGGTAAAGTAAGGTAAGGTAAGGTAAGATAAGGTAAGGTAAGGTATTTATAGTAAGAAATGGAAGGTAAGGTAAGGTAAAGAAGGTAATATAAGGTAAGGTAAGGTATGGTAGGGTAAGGAAGGCAAGATAAGGTAAGGTAAGGAAGGTAATATAAGGTAAGGTAGGGTAAGGTAAGGTAGGTATGGTATGGTATGGTATGGTAAGGTAAGGTAAGAAATGAAGGTAAGGTAAGGAAGGTAAGATAAGGTAAGGCATGTTATGGTAAGAAATGGAAGGTAAGGTAAGATAAGGAAGGTAAGATAAGGTAAGATATGGTATGGTAAGAAACAGAAGGTAAGGTAAGGTAAGATAAGATAAGGTAAGGTAAGGTAGGGCAAGGTAAGGTAGGTATGGAATGGAATGGTAAGATAAGGTAAGGAAGGTGAGATAAGGTAAGGTAAGGTATGTATGGTATGGTATGGTATGGTATAGTATGGTATGGTAAGAAACGGAAGGTAAGGTAAGGTAAGGAAGGTAAGAAACGGAAGGTAAGGTAAGGTAAGGTAAAGTAAGGAAGGTAAGATAAGGTAAGATAAGGTAAGATATGGTATGGTAGGGTAAGGAAGGCAAGATAAGGTAAGGTATGATATGATAAGAAACAGAAGGTAAGGTAAGATAAGGTAAGGTAAGGTAGGGCAAGGTAAGGTAGGTATGGAATGGTAAGGTAAGATATGGTAAGGAAGGTGAGATAAGGTAAGGTAAGGTAAGATAAAGTAAGATAGGGTAAGGTAAGGAAGGTAAGGTATGTTATGGTAAGATAAGATAAGATAAGATAAGATAAGATAAGATAAGATAAGATAAGATAAGATAAGATAAGATAAGATAAGATAAGATAAGATAAGATAAGATAAGATCAGATCAGGTACGGTATGGTAAGGTAATTGTAAGGTAAGGTAAGGTACGACTTTATTAATTCCACCATGGGATAATTACACAGTTGACAACAGCAAACACAAAAATAAAGTGCAGGGAAGGCAGAAAACAGAAAATATACACTAGTGAAACAGAATTTAACCCTTTCATGCATGAATTATGAGAACCTTAATCAAGATTTTTTTCCTGAGTGTTTTTATTCCTCTTTAGGCATGAAAAAAATAATGTGATTGAAATTTTTGTTTTTTATCAATCTATTTTTCATGGAGTTACAAAAATGTCCACTCAGCTGGACACCATGTGTTTAATTTTTGAAGCAAAAAAAACATGCATTTACTGTCATACTGTGTGAAAACGATGAAATAAATGTTTTTTTAATGTTGCTAATCTGATGTTTTCTCACATTTTAACATACTATAATAGTAGTTATTACTCACTCAAATAATATACAAAAAACAACAAAACACAACAACTTAAAAAAACAAACAAACTGTTAATTACAGTCTAATAATAACAACTGGCAATTGATTTACACTCAAATATGTTGCTGCATATCAGGTTTATCAAGAACAGGAATGTTACAGTCACAGTATGAATTGCAGTGTATTATGGGATGGTGCGTAAGTGTCCACTGTGTTGGTTGATATGCAAGTAAAACAACAAATCCATGAATATACAAAAGAACAGCTGTAGAATTACTGTCCACTGGAGTGAACACTGTGCATGAAAGGGTTAAAGAGAAAATAGACATCTACTATTTCTACAAGTCTTTACATAAATTCAGATTTAAATTTAAACATTATAAACATATAAACAATGTATTTGAAGATGCAACTAATAATAACAATATAACTCCTACAACAATAGCTAATATAGAGCTAATACGTTGCTAGAATGAAAGTGAATAAAAAAGTAGATCCTGGTGAATATGTGCATCAAAGATTTACAAGATGAAACGACTCATTTTTCTCTCAAGTCTCTAAACCACTAAATGATTTGGAGGCTTGAGAGTGAAGTGACAAACCACAGTGGACGGGTCGTGTAATCTAGAGTATGTCTTCTGCTTCAAACCGCCTGAAGCCACCGCTGTGATCACGGGCTGATCCGGGGGGTGACTGTGCAAAACCCCCATCCCCCCATCCCCTTATCCCGGTCTCCCAGCACTACAGTCATCAAAAGGTCTGGCCTTATTCTGCCACTTACTGGAAACCTCTTAATTGATGGATGAGGGCGTTATGGGAATTGGCAGGAGTCTTTCTGCTTCAGATGTATCCGCCACTTGGCTGTCGGAGTAAAAAACGATAAACGACAACTTTTTTTGGAGCCCGAACAGGGACGGGGGTGTACGTGGGCTGGCGGTGCCACATCGGCGGGGGGCAAAATAGCGAAGGGCGGATGATTGATAGGGACTTAAAATGGAAGAGGGACGCCCACTACTATCTTCCTTCCTTCCTTCTCCGAACCTAAAGTCGTAAAGTCCATCATTTGCGGCGTCTGGAATCAGGATGGGTTTAATGAAAAAGGACTGAGCTCTTTTCCTTTTTTCTTCACTGGGTTTTCTCTTCTGTTCTTCCTCGTTACTCACATCCAAATGCTTCCTGAGTAGACGATTTCTCTATTGACAAAGCGAACTAATGAAATGTCACCTCCGACAGCTGGACGACACCACCGATGCGCCACAACTTTTTTTTTTTTTTTTCACTTTACTTGAATTTCCCTTCCCTGCTTTTTCTTCTCCAGAGATTTCTTTACCCACACCGTTTCACCCTATACTCTGGTTCCGTCGAAAAATATCACAGTGTATGACAAGCACACAAAGCCAAAATTAGCATTCAGTCATCGAAATATCACTAGCTTAAGGAAGTTTAGTGCATCAGAAAAAAAGGTTAATTACAGTTCTTCGGTTCAGTATGTGAGGTATGAACTGAAATATTAACCATGACTTTCCTTACAGCCAACACTGATATTTCCGAGTGTTTTGTAGAATCAGAGAACACTGTGTTCCCACAAAGTTAGAAACAATGAAGTCGAATTTTACCACCAGGACACAGTGAACAAGTTATTTAACTTTTTTCACTCATGTAACACTGGCAAATACTGGAAACCTGTCCAAAATGCAATGTCAGCTGGAAAGGAAACATCAATAAAAAGTAGGACCGCTAGCTCAACAGCATGTTCTATCAAGAATCAATAATAGGCTGAATTTGCGAGGTTGTCAGGTTTTACTCTTTTGCCTGAAATTGCTAGTATTTGATAGAAATAAAAATAAAAACTTACTAATAAAAAAATATATGGTGAGTTGACAGAGACAATCACAGTCAATAGGCCGGTTCGCACCAAAAGGCCCAGGAACTTTATTACCAGGAACTTATTTACCAGGAACTTTTTGGGGTAAAAGAGTTCCTGGTAACTGCGTTTCCACCGCACCCGAAAGTTCAGGGTAATTTTTTCAAATCAGGTTGATGATGTATGAGGAGCAGTAATAGAAACTGTAGTCCAGTTCATGTACATTCACAAACTAACCTCTAGCACAATAAAATGACGCAGTACTTCAAGTGGACAGTTTGGATTTAACATTTTACTGGTTGTTAAATCACTTAATCCATCTGGAATACATTAAAAATGAAGTTAACCATCATTACATATCCTTAATTTGTATTTAAAAATGGTAGAACATGTATTTTCAACTTCTCATTCCTTAAACTAAATCACATCGAACTTTATGTGTGATAGATAGTTCTATTGATTTACAGATTTAGTCCAGGTTCAATCCTGAAGTCAGACACATTTACTCAAATGCCTGCATTTAATTCAACTGCATATTACTGATAAAAGTACTTATACTCATATTTTGATGCCTTGTAAATGAACAGACAGTATTAGGTTAGATTTTTTTTTTTTTTTTTTTAAATTGAAACAAAACAGAGGTGCCTTGAGATTAAAAGGGAAATAAACACGTGTGAGAGGTTCAGGATTTTGGACCAGGGTCTGGTCCAGCTGGTCCTGGACAGCCAGTCTGGAACTCCATGGTCCCGGTCCCTTTTTCGCTTTCCTGCAGGAAAAGTAATAAAAATGTTAAAATGAATAACAGAACACATGATGACAGATTCCTACCAGTGTGATGTGACATGTTAAATCTCTTACCTGGTCTGTTGTAAACAGCAGTAGATGATGGACCAGGACACAAATGAGCCACGGGTTCAGAAAAAGAGGCGAGTCCATCCAGTCCATTTCAGGTGGAAATCACAAACATACAGAATAAATCAGTGTTCAGCTCACGGCAACAACACAAATATATCCAGTTCTCATATTTAGGTTTAACTCAGACTGTTGAACAGTTAGCATTAGCATTAGTATTAGGTTAACCGGACTTCACTGTTGTCTAAACAGCTGATGCCGCTGACTACTGTTACAGCATGGAACCAACTAAACAGGGAATATTTCTGATATACATACCATTGGTTTGTTCGACAGTCGGATCAACTGCAATCGTTGTGCTCCTTTAGGTTCTTTTAATCCAGCATACATTTCTTGTTCTTTTCTCGTATTTCTTTAGGCTTGTGTCTTATATTTGGCTCTGAGCTTTTACTCGTTCGTTTTGTGTCAGCAATTCAGATTCCGTCTGAATTTCCTCGTCGTCCGTCCACTTGTTGTAGCTTCTCTTTTGGTCCATTTTCCGAATCATCAAAATACAAAGCTTGTGGAAATTAAATGAGTTAAATATTGGTGGTGAACAGAATGCGGAAACGCTGTGAGTCTAGTCCTCCACTCAGTGTTCTCCAGCACACAGCCCCGCCCCTTAAAGTTCCTGATAATCTGGAAAGTACTACCTCTGTACCAGGAACTTCTTCGGGGTAAATTCGGGGCCGGGGGAGGGTCAGTTACCAGGGTAATTTTCGGTGGAAACACACCAGGAACTTTGAAAGTTCAGGGTAATACAGAAGTTCCTGCAAAAGTTCCTGCGTTGGGAAAGGGCCTCATAGCAGACATGACAAACTGAATCTGAAACTGAAGCACTGCGGTTCTGTTTATCTGTCAAATGTTCATTGTGGTCAGTTTCAGATGCTGCAGCTCTTTCATAATTCATAGTTTGAGTTCGTGTTTGTTCAGTATTAATTGTCAGCCTTGTAAATCCAAGCTGGACTGACTGTACATATACTGACCAAGGAAAATCAAATTCTCACTTTGTGCAGTAATCTACACCTGGCTTTTCTGCCTCTGTCCATAATAATATACATTATATAGACTAAATGTTGTCTAAAATTAAACTTTATTTGCAACATACTATAGCAAACTATTGCATGATCAAAAACAAATTAATTTTAGCAAAAAAAAAGTCTCTATTTTGAAATTTGTGATGTTAAAATGGGGTCACAAGCCAAAAAAGGTTGGGAGCCACTGCTTTAATATCTTCTGTGAATTTCATAAATTCATCCAAGGGGCCGCATTGGACCCTTGGGCGGCCTTTTTTACGCCCACAGACCGTATGTTTGACACCCCCAGTTTCGTGCCTGGTGTGGACGTCCCTTTAACCTTCAGTAACTGTTCTAAATCATAAAGCAGAAATTTTAAAACTACCCTTGGAACATTTTGTACATGTATTACAGCTATCAGTGTTCACGGGCAACTCTGCAGGTGTGGAGCGACAGGATATCAACGTATGCAAACCCCCACCGACGCTCCCAAAACCACCTGCCTCCCACCTCCGCAGCCTCCAAAAAATACAACTGTATAAATCCCCTCTCAGCTCTGCTTCCTACAACTGCCTAAACTCCTCAGATAGGCAGAAATCGGAGGGAAATCCATAATTCAAGATGCCTCCCTCTATGTCTAGCCCACCTGTTCATCGAAATCTAGACACACCACTGCATCGGTCCACAGCATGAGTCGCTTCCTCTCAGTCCGCTCAGAGCATTCGGCAAAGAAAACAGCATGACTGAGTGACACTCGAGAATTGCCTTGCATTGCATGCTGCGCTGCATCTCAAGGTGAAGATGGAAGTTGTATTTTTTAAGCATAAATTCCGTTTAAAGGAAGGCGGCAGTGGATAGACGCTGAATTTATTCGGTAATAGCCGCAAAACTGTGGCCGAAATCGATTACTTTGTAGCAGGAAAAGCTGTGATTTTTGTTAGCATTTTAAATAAAGGTTTTCTTCTACTTGTCTCAAGAGTGAAATCGCTTGTGCACTTCATTGAGTCTTAATCTGAATTGCCAATTGATGCCGTTTTAAGAGGTATTAAATGACCCTGCTGAAATTTTAAGGGTATCAGCTGAGGGGTAAATTAGCATGATTTACAATGGTCTTTTCCAAGGTTTCCCCTTAAATTCTTTATAATTAACCCCAGAAAAAGGAGTTTTAATTGCAAAATACTGCTCATCGGGCTTCAAAAAACTCTAGTGCATTATGCCGTGTAATGTGATGTTAAATGCACAGTATTTTTATTAACCCTTTTAAGACAACTGTGTCTCCGGCGTGACATTTCTTTTCTAACACACCACTGTGTAACTCCTGAACCTTTCGCCCTATTGACAAAAATCAAAGTGCATCTGAAAGCTGAGATAGGGTTCTTTCTATTGTTATATAAGACATTAGGGTAGACGCCTGCCTTGACTGAGGGGGAGGGGTGGAATTGGGTAAAGCAGAGAGCAGCAGAATGCAGTCAGTGAGAGAGAGAGAGAGAGAGAGAGAGGGAAGATTTGTATTACGTTTAGCAGCGCTTTAGCGAGCTGTGTTTTTGTGCTGAATTCTTGTAAATAACTGTACACAAGAGTCATAGCACTATTTTGGTCTGTTCTACTAGTACAGGGGTTGGACAAAATAATGGAAACACCTTCACCTCAAGATGATAATGCCCCAACCATACAGCTAGAATTGTTAAAGAATGGCATGAGGAACATTCTAATGAAGTTGAGCATCTCGTATGGCCGGCACAGTCCCCAGACCTCAACATTATTGAGCATTTATGGTCAGTTTTAGAGATTCAAGTAAGACGTCGATTTCCACCGCCATCGTCTCTAAAAGAGTTGGAGGGTATTCTAACTGAAGAATGGCTTAAAATTCATTTGGAAACAATTCACAAGTTGTATGAATCAATACCTCGGAGAATTGAGGCTGTAATTGCCGCAAAAGGCGGACCTACACCATATTAAATTATATTTTGTTGATTTTTTAAGGTGTTTCCATTATTTTGTCCAACCCCTGTATGTTTTGAAAAATTTTTGTCTAGTTTTGCTAGGTTTTTTCCCCACCTTATATTCACAGTTTTTTTTCTGCATTTTTCCAGTTAGTTTAGTTCATTGATATATTGATAATAGTTCGCTGAATAAATATTTGTTGTTATATATTATTGTTATTTGTGTCCTAAGCATTCATTACTATATAATGCACGTCCTGTGTCCGATCGATCGATGTTGCAGCACAGGAGGGCATTTATACGGATTTTCCTCAGCCTTCACAGGCCCGATCGCCGCCAAACTCGCCAAATGAATAGAAACATTACCTGACTATCTACTAGGCACAATTTTATGTCCGTATTCAAATGTTGTGAGGTATGCTGGGCGATTTTAGCCACTCTCTACTTTGAATTCTTCATCCCTGCTGCCAAACTCCATTTTCGGAAGTGGTTATGCTGCCGTTCATGAAATACTATAAATTGATGGTACTGAAATAAGCAAACTGCCTACATGCATAATTGTGTCTTGAACATATTCCTTAAATAAACACTCCCAAATATTGTGAACAAATAACATCATGACAGTTTTTTACAAAATTGCTGCTCCTCTTGCTCTGTCCATTTACAATAATGTATAGGCACTTTTCACACAATGGCACCACGGGTACAATGCTGCTAGTTATATATAATAATAATAATGATTAATGGCCACATATTCAAAGTTCTTCCTGAAAAAAGTGCAAAAGAACTGGCAAAAAAAAGGACATTTTCTGACACTTTACTGCAAAAACAACATACAGAAATCTAGGTGGCCTGTTATAATGGTAGTCCTAAAAGACTTAAAAGTAATTTTAAAAAAATAATAAAAGATGTTGTGAAATATCATGGGATCATAGGTGGTATATAACCCTAACATAACTAACACTGCCGTGAAACTTTACATACTTTCAACATCCAACTCCCGGGTTTTATTCCTCTGTTATACAGCGGATCTTACACGAAATTTTCACAACTTCTAACCTGTATCCAGTGGACACACTAATGTTGGGCCCCATGAATTTGTCATGTTTACCCCCCCTTTACAGAGCCGCAGTGCATGGGGACGTTCGTGAATTCTGAGACTGCCGACAGTTCAGTTCAGGTGAACGTTAGCGCCACTAATGTAGGATATAGGTGGAAGAAAAGTGTCACAACCTGCCTGTTATTTCAATTGGTTGGTTGCCCCCCCGAGGATGAAATTCATTGAGCAGAAGTAGGGATGTAAAAACTAGAGCCTGACTGATTTTTAAATTACTTTTTACCTTTTTAGGACTACCACTATAACATGCCACCTAGATTTCTGTATGTTGTTTTTGCAATAAAAGTGTCAGAAAATATCCTCTTTTTTTTGCCAATTCTTTTGCACCTTTTTCAGGAAGAACTTTCAATCAATCGGCCAGCTGATTAATCGGGCCGATTATAGTGTTTCACCGATTAAAGCTATACCGTATGATGTGGTATTTTTACACTTTTCTTTTGTCATCTTAAAATGCTCCTAATAAGCGTGTGTTAAACTAAAATGTAAAAGAAATCCGCCAGGTATTGAAACTCAAAAATGTTTAATCCTCATATATTTCTGATAAAAGTCTGACCAATCATTTTATTCGGTCCGAATAAAATAATTGGCCGAACCTGGCTGAGCCTCCTGTCAATCATCCATTACGGCCGTCCAGCATCTGATCCATTATCGCCGTCTCACATCCTATACGGGTACCTCTGAATCTGACGCATTACCCGCGCTGCTTCTCCTGTCACTGACCACAGTCTTTCTAGGATGTGTATGGATAGAACTCAAATGTTCATGTGGAAGGGAAAAAACGGATTTATGAACAGAAACAACAACTAAGGAGAACAAACAGGAGTCAGATGAATGAAGGATGGAGATAAAAGTCTGGAAGTCAGCTGTACTGGACTGAACAGGTCTGCATAAAGCTCAGCTTTTATGACGGTGGGACTCATACAGGTACATGTACATGGTG
Source organism: Sphaeramia orbicularis (assembly GCF_902148855.1). NCBI lineage: Eukaryota > Metazoa > Chordata > Actinopteri > Kurtiformes > Apogonidae > Sphaeramia > Sphaeramia orbicularis. Next base: position 34,139,368 of record NC_043974.1, on the reverse strand, counting down.
TCACACAGTGTAGGATGATGTAGGATGATAATTGTATGGACTATGAAACCTCAAATGTCCACGGAAAAATTTGCGGAGGCCGCGCGTTCACAGTGCGCGCGCCCGTTGCCTGGGCATCTCATCTCCGTGGTGCAGTGAAGACACTGACCCAGTACTGCACAGACCAGACCCTTAAATACAGGGTCTACTGATGGAACAGGGGCCGCGGGCCCGCGGCAGGTGGATAATGCATCTGATTACTGAGGGTGGGGTCTGCGGACACACTGAAGTGGACCGGACCTGCCCCTCCGCTTCCTCCACTCGCATCAGGTGAGAGGAGGCGAGCATCAGAGCTCAGGCAGGGGGAAGTGGGCGGGGCTTTGGAGGGAGGCGGGTTGTTCATGTTCAAACTTTTACTAAGTGCTGTGAGAAATGCCACATCGGTAGGTATAGCTTTAATCAATACTGGCCAATATGTAGCCGATGTATTAAGTTTTTTGCTGCGCAGGGATTCTGTCGTTCACTGCTCCTGTGTGTGTGTGCGTGTGTGTGTGTGCTGCCTGGAGAGTTTGAGGAACAGTAAAGCGAGTAAGTTTCACTTTCACTCCTGCCCGGATAATGATGCTATCACCCCCACACACACAATCACATAATCACGGAGCTTTGTGAGATAAACAAAGATTTATGCAACTGTTAATCCACCAGTCCACAATTATCTAATAAAAGATTATTATATCCTGTGTAGATCAATGTTCGTATTTCATATATCGGCCAATATACAGGTTATTAGCCAATATCGGATATCGGCCAACATATTGGATATCAGCTTTTTTTAGCCCCCAATATCGGTATCAGCATCGGCCTCAAAAATCCCATATCGGTCTGGCTCTAGTAAAAACCAGAGGGAGGATTAACCCCCCCCATGCCCCCAACAAATCGCACCCTGTATATACACACAAACTGTGTTTTAATGTTCCTACAAACTGAGATTTCCGCAGCTCCAGAACTTTCCTGTCAGCTCCACTCTGTAACACAGGTATAATAAAATCCAACATGCACACACTCGTATTTATGTGCTGAGAAAAAATCCTCACAAAAAACCTCAGAGCAGAAGGTGAGCATAGACCTGGTCATGACTCATGAAAGGAGAGTAGTATTTTTAGCTACAGAACCGTACATGTCAACGATAATAATACTAGTAACTTCAGCTTAAGGAGTATCTTTAAAGAAACCTAATGCACAGTCAACACAGGAGAAAAACAACAGCCGTCACAGCATATGGGTTAGATTGATTACTAGTCTGAAAAGGTCAGTTTGGAGTAGAGACGTGTACTGTGCAAAGGATTCAACTGAGATTCAGGCTGAACTATTTTAGCCCCAGTCTGGATATGGACAAAAGTATTGGGACATGTTGAATTCAGGTGTTTCTTTTCTAACAGGGGTCTGCGATACAAAACAATAACGACAAATGTTATACTTTTATATTGGGATGAATATCATTGCATTGGTTAGTTTTGTTTAAATTATTATCTTTGCTTCCAAAATGCCTCAGAGATGGTTTTTACTTAATGGTTATTATCGTTTACGAAAACTAACGAAATGATGAAAACTAGAATTGAAAAAACATTTTGGTTAACTGAAATAAATAAAAACTATAATTAAAAGAAAAAACGATAACTGAAATTGTATTGCGTGCTTACAAAACTAAAATGTATATAAAATTATTAATAAAATTCTCTTCGTTTCCGTCTTTGCCAATGTCAGATTGATATGAAATCGATTTATGTTGCTCGAGCAATTTTAGCTGGCAGCCCCACACGTCCTTTATGGTCCATCACTTGCTTAGATTTGGCTTCTGGTCCCCACTCTACCTGGAAACATGGAGACTAAAGTTGGGAGAAAGCAGCAGAGTCCTGTCTGGGATTTATTTGAATATGACAGCGAGGAAGATAAAAGATATTAAAAAAATGGAAACTAATACTAAAACTAAATCTAAACATTTAGAGAAAAACAAAAATTAATAAAAACTAGCAAACCTGCTCTAAAAACTAAATTAAAACTAACTGAATTAGAGAAAAAAAGTCAAAACTAAATAAAACTAAACAAGAATGAAAAATCCAAAACTATTATAACCTTGGTTCGGACTGTCCTGATCTCATGACTAAATCTGATTCAATATGATCTTCTAAAAAATGCCAGGTCGCCAGCCGATACCGATCTATGGATTGGTATCGGGACATCCCTACATGCTCTTGGATCTACTGCGGAGAGGGGCAACCAGAAGGGCAACCAGGAGGAAAGATCGGATCAGACCTGGTAGAACCAAGTAGGGATGTAACGATTACCGGTATAACGGTAAACCGCGGTAAAATTGCAGACGGTTAGTAGTACCATTTAAATCCTAATTATCATGATAACCATGTTTGATTAGCGCACATTTAGGGGAAAAACCCCAAAGTAAAGCTATGCTTTTATGTCAAATATTTACAGTATAGTTTTAATTTATTACAATTTTGATTTTCTATACCTAATATATGGAAGCAATATTCACTTTTAAAGTCTTTGAAATGGTTCGTTAAGCATCTGTGTGTTATTTATGCAATAAATTACATACATTTTTCAAATCGGATTTTATTTTTTTGGGGGGTTTTCTGGCCTTTTATGTTGATATAGTAGGTTAAAGTGAAAAAAAATAATAGACAGATGATATAGATGAAGTTGTGCTGAAAAAAAAAAAGATACCAAACATGGGTATAGTAAACATTTATTTATATAATATATAAAGGTAAAATCAAAAGGACTGAAAAATAGGCTCAGACCACTGAGGGTTAATATTTGAATGTTTCTGCCAAGAGAAAGTACATTGTGCCTATTACTTTATTTATTTATTTATTTTTTAAATACAACTTGGTTATGTTATTTCAGTGTGTGTTTAACCCTTTCATACATAGTGGTCACTACGGTGGACAGTTATTCTACAGTTGTTCTCATATACTCATGGATTTTGTTCTTTTAGTTCCATATCAGCCGACACAGTGGACACTTATGTATCATCCCATACACTGACATTCAGACCATTACTGTAACTTTACTGTCCTGGATAAAACTAATCTACACTGACATGTTTGAGTGTACATGAAGTGCGTGTTATTGTTATAAGTCTGTAATTAACAGTTTTTTAAACAAAAGTTGTTGGGTTTTTTTTGCATATTATCTCCATGAAGTGAGTAATGGCCGGTATTGGCGTGTTAAAATGTGAGAAAACTTCAGATTAGTAGCATTAAAAATGTCTGCTAAAGGTTCATACTGTCTTCCACATATAATTATTGTAGGTAATTCATTTATCAGAAAAACTAGTAAAACAGGTAAACAAACAACTACCCTGTCTGAGAAATGAATTACCTAAAATAAGTATTAAAAATGTTTTTATTTCATAGTTTTCACACAAAATATAAGTAAATACATGTTTCTTTGCTTCAAAAATTAAATGCATGGTGTCCAGCTGAGTGGACACTTTTGCAGCTCCATGAAAAATATGTTCATAAGAAAATTTTCTTTAGCCATGTTTTTTTCATGCCTAAAGAGGAATAAAAACACTCAGGAAAAAAAATCTTGATTTAGGGTCTCATAACTCATGCATGAAAGGGTTAAGTACTTTTTGAACATTCTGAGCACAATTTCAATAATACCGCGATAATAATGATAACCATGATAATTTTGGTCACAAAAACCATGATATGAAATTTTCCTATCGTTACATCCCTAGAACCAAGTAAGCTTTACGCACATGCTCCACGTCTTCTTCTATGTTTTTTTGCCAGAGCATTACAACGCCACCTACAGGACCTGGCATTTGTGCTACTTCATTTTCAGTGGTTTCATGTGGACGCCGATATTTCCTGAAACGACCCCGTGTTTACGAAGCCCTTTTTTGAAAACGACAAAGAAAAAGATCAGATAAGTAAAGATGCAGTTCCGTGTCGACACGGCCTAAGTAAAAATAACACAAGAAACCAGTTGCTGCTTATTACTAAATGTCAATGAATTGCAAATCACACCGTCCAAAAAAAAAAAAAAAAAAAAAAAAAAAAACTGCTCGGCAGGCGTTCAAAACTTTCCATCACGCTACACCTCGGTCTGCATCCAAATCATCTGTCAGAGAAGGTGTTTTTCCTGTGACAGCTGATGGAAAACTCACGCCTAAAAATCCACCGATAATGTACCGTTAAAAACCCCCGGACAGGAAGCGTCGGGGGGATGCGCCGATGCCTCCGTATATCCTGCAGCCACTCAAAACAATGGGCACATTTGTTGACACTGGGGCCTTATGCTTTCTATCTGCCCTGGGCTTAAATACAAATATCTGTAGCCTATCACTTTTATTTAACCTTGAGGGAAAGAGAAGCGCTGCCAAATATTGTTAAATCAGTGACTTATCCCTTTAATTTGCTCTCTATACAGCAGCAACACCGAATCCCTGAAGAAAAAGCTCAAAACTGAATTGAATTATGTCCAAATCCATTTTTACAGCAGGAATTTCCCCTATTCTCAAAGGCCTATCTTCTCTTTATCTCTTGCCGCTTTTGTGCGTAGTGTACATACAGCACTAGACGGCGAGAATAATCCAATAAATTACCGAATAACTGTGCAAATACAGGAACGAATAAATCTTCCTACACTTGTTGTTTGACCTTTCTGCCCATCTAATCACCATCCTCCTCATTTTTCCTCCACGCTTTCATGTAAAATACTCCAGTCGCTCGGTGTTTATTTGCATGAAGAGATGCGATATCTCCACATGACCTGGGTTTACAGGGATAGGTGAGGCACTTGGTTTAATTGGAGGCGTGAAGCGGCGAGCGCCCGCAGTCATTGTGATGACAGAAGAAAATGATGCTGTCAGATTGGATTGAGGTATTTACACATCAAGACTGCATAATGTGGCGAAGACAACAGAGCGCTGTTAAATTCCACTGTTGACCTTTCAGACGTGGGCACAATTAGAAAATGGATGAAATTATGTGAGGTAGAAAATGGAACAGAAACTCAAGCTTAAACTACGCAAGAGAAAAACAGTTAATACAAAGCTGTACAGGTGCTGTCTTTAACCCTTTATCGGGGAAGTGACTGTTTTTTGGTCATTTTCGCACAGAGTACAAGACAGTGAAGGCAACAATCTGAGGTCCAGTGTAGTCTCCAGGGTCTGTAAGGTCCACCTCTGCATGAACAGTGAGTGGACCTGCTCTGTTAGGTACCATGAAGTAATGGTACTAATGTAAGGAATGATGTTCAGAGGGAGAATGTGGATGTGGACAAGGGTCTGGATCAGCACTGATGTGGGTCTAAATGTTCGAAAAGTCATGTTCTAATGTTCTAAAATACTACATGCATTTTTCTTGCTTTTTTTATATATATATATATATATATATGCTTCTTGGATTTGTTTTACCACAATCGACAGAGTGATGCAGTCGCTGTATTGGTCGGTTGTGGTAAAGAAGGAGCTGAGCCGAGAAGCATAGCTCTCGATTTTCCGGTCAGTCTACGTTCCTACCCTCACCTATGGTCATGAGCTTTGGGTCATGACCGAAAGGACAAGATCCTGGATACAAGCGGTCGAAATGAGTTTCCTCCGTAGGGTGGCTGGGCGCACCCTTAGGGATAGGGTGAGGAGCTCAGTCACCAGGAAGGAGCTCAGAGTAGAGCCGCTGCTCCTCCACCTCAAGAGGGGCCAGCTGAGGTGGCTCGGGCATCTGTTTCAGATGCCTCCTGGACGCCTCCCTGGGAGGTGTTCCAGGCATGTCCCACCGGGAGGAGGCCTCGGGGAAGACCCAGGAGACGTTGGAGAGACTATGTCTCTCAGCTGGCCAGGGAACGCCTCGGGGTCCCCCCGGAAGAGCTGGAGGAGGAGTGTGGGGAGAGGGAAGTCTGGGCATCCCTGCTTAGACTGTTACCCCCACGACCTGGTCCTGGATAAGTGGAAGACGATGGATGGATGGATGGATGGATGGATGGATGGATGGGTGGATGGATGGGTGGAATTTTTTATTTGTTATGTAGAAAATACTTTGCGCCTTGTTTCTGATAGTTCTTTCCAATGTGCAATTACAATATTTCACTCCTGTTTTTATAGTTATTGTTTTGGATTTTAATTTTGTTATTTCTTGTGTGTATATTTGGTGTTTGTGCTGCTTTTGGAACCTCAATTTCCTGAGGACTCAGCCCAAAGGATCAATAAAGTTCTATCTAATCTAATCTAATCTAACCTGATCTAATATAGTCTAATATAATCTAACCTAATCTAATTTGATCTAATCAAACCTGACTTTATGTAATCTAACCTAATCTAATGTAATGTAATCTGATTTGATCTAATCTAATCTACTCAAACCTGATCTAATCTAGTCTAACCTACTGTAATGTAATGTAATCTGATCTGATTTAATCTAACCTAATCCAATGTAACCTAACCTAATATAACCTAATCTAATCTAATCTACCCTGATGTAATCTAATCTAACCTAATTTAATGTAATGTAATCTAATATGATCTAATATAATCTAATCTAACATAACCTAATTTAATGTAATCAAATCTAATCTAATGCAATCTAATCTGATTTTATATAACCTACTTTCATCTTAACTAATGTAATGTAATCTAAACTAACCTAATGAAATGTAATCTAATACGATCTAATCTAATCTAATCTAAAACAGGCCTATGACATCCATGAGTACATGGCAGATCATCCAGAGTCTTCAACACATCGATGCCACTCCTCAGTCTAAATGGAAATCAGTTTTTCAGCTTTTCTACTCATGAAACAGGAACAAACAGAAACACTTTCATGCTGTCATGTTCGGTTGTTTTATTTGTTATGAAACCGCTCCTTCTCCCTTCGTTTATGGTATTTGCATTTAGTGCAAGGTACTACACGATAATAATGACATTTTTTTATTGCTAAGTCTCTCAAAGTGCAGATCAGAGGCACATCCTGGGGCTACAGAAGGATTACTCTGTAGTGACACAGCAGACGTCACATTCAGAACACAGACACCTCCAAGGATGAGATTTGCTTGATTTTTTGTTCTTAGATGGAAACGTACAAAAGAAAGGCAGCAATAAAAAAACAAACAAACTCGGATACAATAAAAAGAATGTTTCTTTGCTGGGATTTGATTTCCGGAGGGAGAGAGATGTATGTGAGGCGCCCCTCAGTGACTTTTTGACAGCTGTTTGTTTTTGTAGAAGCAGCAGGTAATTTATTTATTTCTCTGACAGAATGTGGATATGTAAAGCGTCTTTGCTCTCTTCACTCTCTGTACGGAAAATTCCTTGAGCCCTCTTTGTTATTCATTGTTTGAACAACAACCAGGACGTGGTGCGCGACGCTAGCAAACAGCAACCCTTTTAAATGCATAGAATAAATGGGCTGTTGGTTATATTAACCCATGAAGACCCCAAACATCCACCAATAAATAAAAGCATCTACTGATCTAAACTGTTAAATACATGTAGATCCACTAATCCTATCAATACATGTCAATAACTGGTGTAAAATACAGTTCGTCATCTTTTCATGGTAATCAGATACGACCCATTTAGACGCTCAGAGGCTCCGTAGTTACCATGGAAACACCGTCATCTTCTGCAACATTGATTCACCAGTAAAACCCATGGAGTTGGATCAATGACAGTGGATGAAAACACTGGGTTTATGTTCAGTTAATGATAAGTTTTGCAAGAAAAAAAGTCATTTTTTCTTCAGTTTTTTTCTGTTTTTGATATAATAACCATCAACTGTTATCTGAACTTTAACCCTGTAAAGCCTGAACTATTAAATCATTGACAGAAAATTCCAGTTCTTTGAAACTGGAGCCTTTATTGGTCCTTTTGAACAACCAAAAAAAAAAAAAAATGTTTTCAAATATCAATTTCCATGTATGAGTTTCAATTTTGTATCATATTTGATACATCAGGTCTCAATTCTCAGATATTATTATTTTTGAACAAACAAAACATAAAATAGCACAAACATGTTTAACAAATTGGTAATTCCTTTCAGAGTTGACAAAGTTCTTCCTCCTTCCTCATTAATGACAGTCTTGTAGTGTCACTGGAAAGGCCTCTGGTGAATGAATTCCTCCCCCTGGTGGATTATCTGTGTATTGCGTGTATCTAATTGTATACATCAGGTTTGTCAAGAAAAAAATATTACACTGATCATGTAGAGGGCTTCAAAACTCATGTATCAATATGATACGTTTGGTGTTGTAGGGTTAATGAACATCTACATATTCAGTAATCAGTTGAAAATAGGGAAAATACCTGATTTTCACTGAAAAAATGCAAACACAGAAGATAATATTATAACAAGTGGTGTCAGGCACAACAAACCCCGCCCTTCGCACATATTGTAGCTTATTTACATCTACTCTGGATCACTGCCAATCTATAAACCCAATCTGGTATGAATTCAACTACTAGTTTTGCTGCTACAGACATTTGAAATTTTACCCATTATAAGTAAATGGGGGAAAAAATAGATTTTACAAATTCATAAAAAAATTTTACTTTGACTTACTTTTCCCAAAATATAATGGCATATTCTGGGTCACTGGCAATCTATAAACCCAATTTGGTATGAATTCAATCTATAGTTTATCTTCTAGAGTGTTAACAAACAGACAAACAAACCAAACCAAAAACTATACCCCTTGCAGGATAAAAAATGCTGATAAATCACATAAAAAAGGTTAAATATAGAGAAAAATTCATTTGGGAACTGCCATAAAAGTAGCACTGGGTCTTTATAGGTTACATACAGAAACGCTTCCCTGTTAACCCTCTGGTATCCCGACCAGCAAGGCCCTTACTAAGCACCAAGTGTGCCTTTTTGGCACACTTGTGGAATGTCAAAAATTTTTCATACAGTTAGTTTTTAATTCTTTTACACTTCTTTCTATTTCATCAACTTGAGCCGTAAATAAAAATACCAAATACTCAATAATTGTCACATTTTTTAACCCTTTAAATGCCGTGTTTGTAATGTAAACAAACCATTTTTTTGGATGGAAAAAAACAAAAAAAAATTTTTTTTTTCAATATACTACATAAAAAGTGGATCACATATTATTTGAATTTGCAGTCTGGCATATGTCAATGATTAACAGCAATATTGGTTAATTTGCATGATTATTTTTGGCGCTAGGTCAAATGTTCAAAAATACAAGCATCTGTCACCAAGTGTGCGTAAAATGCACACCTATAAATCAAACTATTATTTTTCTGCTCTAATTTGATTTTATTTTTGTAAATCAAGGTCAGCCCTAATCATACAGATCAAATGGAAGAAATAGTGCGTTTTTGGCACACTTGGCAGACAGATGCGAGTCTTGTAATTTTCTTTTGTTTACAATGTGCACATTTTAGTTGGTGGCCAGACAAAAAGAAAAGATCGTGCAAAAATTAACAACTTTTGAATTCTAACCTTATTTAAATTGTGAAAATAAAATGAAGTTTTTTAACACGAAGTACAAAGTGTGCCTAAAAGGCGCACCTGGATACCGGAGGGTTAAACACAATGTCATGCGTGATAATAAATTAGCGAACGTAAGCGGGCGGTGGATGCCACGCCCACCTTCATGATGCTAATTGAGAATTAACTGCTTCGGTTGACTCTGTGGCTTCAAAGCCAATTGGTAATTGAAGGAGATGAAACTGGGAGCACAATGGACTTGAGGCAGCATGTTGATTAGAATTGATGACTGCATTCCCATTTGTGCGGCGCTCCAACGCCTGCAGAGCCAGCGCTGATGTCAAAGAAACAATGAACGCCTCCTTCAGCACACTTTACACACCCTACTTAATTCCATTTAGTAGCCTTTTCTCCTCCATATTACAGTAATGAAACTACCGGACGATTAATTGTCAGACAAATAACTGCGATTAATGATACAGCGGTATTATCTGTTCATTTTAACCCATAAAAACCCAGTGTTGCTTTTGTGTCACTTCTCAAATGAATTTTCCTCTAGATTTACCCATTCATCACCAGTTATCGTCATATTCTTCTCTGTGTTTTGTGTTTTTTTTTCAGTGCAAATCATGTGTTTTCCTGTATTTAATTCACTGATCTTGTAGATGTTCATAAAAGCTCAGATTACAGTTAAGAGTTATATCAGAAACACAGAAAACTGAAGAAACAGTGAATTTTTCCGTCAAATATATCATTAGTTGAACATAAACCCAGTGTCTGTCCACTGCCATTGATCCAACTCCATGGGTTTTACTTGTGAATTAGTTTTTCAATTTTTTTTTTTTTTTTTTTACATCTTATTTATTATTTTGTAAATTTTCTTATTTGCTTGCGTTCATTTTGTTATTGTTTTACTTGTTTTTTTTTTCTTCAAATGACTTTAGTTTCTTGCTCATTTTATCCTTGTTACTAATTATTTTTTTCATTTATTATACATTTTTGTTCATTGTATTTATTATTTTGTCCGTTTTTATTTGTTTTGTTGCTTATTTTATCCTGTTTACGTTATTTTAAATGTTTTGCTTATTTTTTCCATATAATTTAATATTTTGTAGTTTTTGTTTTTTTTTTTTATTAAATTTTGTTCAATTTATTTAGGCTAATATAGTTATACCCATTTTTCATCAATGATATCAGTAACTGAATGTAAAAGAAGCATCTCCATTTATCATTTTGTAAATTTCTTATTTGCTTATGTTCATTTGTTATTGTTTGACTTGTTTTTGTTCATTTTGTGTCCCCCTTTTTTATTGTTTTCTTCAAATTACTTCCGTTTGTGCCTTATTTTGTCCATATACTAATTATTTTTTTCATTTATTATTCATTTTTGTTCATTTTATTTATTATTTGCCTGATTTTGTTCATTTTCATTTATCCTGTTTTACTTTATTTTAGTAATTTTTTAAATTATTTTTTCCACATTAGGTAATATTTTGTAGGGGGAGGGTTATATAAAATTTTGTTCAATTTATTTCGGCTAATATATTTATATCCATTTTTCATCAAAGATATCAGTAACTGAATGTAAAGAGAAGCATCTCCATCCACTGTCATTGATCCAACTCCATGGGTTTTACTAGTGAATCAATTAAATTTTTTGAAAATTCATTTTATTCCTTTTTTTGTTTGTTTGTTTGGCTTATTTTTCCATGTTATTTATTATTGTGTAAATTTCTCCTTTACTTGTGTTCAATTTTGTTATTGCTTTACTTATTTTTGAATCATTTGTTGCCCCTTTTTTATTCTTTTCTTCAAATTACTTCAATTGTGGTTTATTTCACCCATGTTACTAAATATTTTTTAAATTATTATTCATTTTTGTTAATTTTATTTATTTTTTGGCTTTTTTATTCATTTTGTTGCTTCTTTTATCCTTTTTTACTTCATTTTCAAAAATTTTGTGCTTTTTTTCCCACATAATTTATTACATTGTAGTTGTTTTTCTTTTTTTTTAATTAATTTTTGTGCGATTCATTTAATGAATTTAAACCCTTTTTGTTTTGGCTTATTTTTTCCATGTTATTTATTATGGTGTAAATTTTCTCCTTTACTTGTGTTCATTTTGTTATTGTTTACTTATTTTTGATCATTTTGTTGCCCCTTTTTTATTCTTGTCTTCAAAATTACTTCAGTTTGTGGTTTATTTCACCCATGTTACTAAATATTTTTTAAATTTATTAATGCATTTTTGTTAATTTATTTATTATTTGGCTTTTTTTATTCCTTTTGTTGCTTCTTTTATCCTTTTTTACTTCATTTTCAAATTTGTGCTTTTTTCCCACATAATTTAGTTACATGTAGTTGTTTTTCTTTTTTTTTTAATTAATTTTTGTGCGATTCATTTAATGATTTAAACCCATTTTTCATCAAAGATATCAGTGACTGAATGTAAAAACAAGTGTCTCCATCCACTGTCATTGATCCAACTCCATGGGTTTTACTGGTGAATCAATGTTGTAGAAGATGACAGTGTTTCCATGGTAACTACGGAGCATCTCAACGTCTAAATGGGTCATATCTGATGACCAAGAAAAGACGACAAACTGTATTTTACACCAATTATTTACATGTATTGACAGGATTAGTAGATCGACATCAGTAGATGCTTTTGGTGCCAGTGGCTGTTTGGGTCTTTATGGGTTAAACCACAAGTAATAGTTTATTTATTCACATACTGGAAAACTAATGAAGACAAAAACCCCTTTATTTGCATTAAACACATATAAATAACTAAGAAAATGACTGCAAAACTTCTGCAGTAAACAAGTCACTATATATAAAGCTATATGTTTGTAGGTTATAATATGATGTATGATCATGTACACGAAAAAATGGGACATTTCTTCCAGTTTTTTGCAACAATAAAATTATATGACAGCAGACTAATCCTGAATACTATATATATTCTGAATGTGATTTAACTAAAGCTATGGGAAAAAATATTAATATCTGTCATAATAGGCACATCTGTTTCTCTGTTAAGACAAATAATATTTGCACAGGGAAGATTTGACATAAAGGAATTAAATATACAAAGCCTATTATTGAAATATACAGAAATAATTCATAACAACAGGTAAGAGAAGTGAATAAACAGTTGTTGGTGGTGGTAATTCTTCACTCAAGTGACATTAAAGTGCAAACAATGAAGGAGCTGCAACAAGTACAAGACTCAAAAAAAAGGAAAAATAAGTAGAAATAATGATGGAAATATGACAATTCTATTTGTTTTATACAGTTGTTTTCATACACGTGAATGAAAACAGTTATCACGATGATGCACAACAACAGGTCGGGTCAAATATTAATTAAAAGGCTTTAAAGTGATAATTGTGACAGAACTCATAGTCCATACAACACACTGGAATTTATATTGTCATGGTAATTTTATTGTTTTGTCTTCCTTTTAACAAAGCATTGAGTGTGTTATGTGTGTGTGTGTGTGTGTGTGTGTGTATATATATATATATATATATTTTTTTTTTTTTTTTTTTTTTTTTTTTTTTTACCTTACAGTATGGGCTAATGTTATACCACTTTGGAAGTAACTATTAGAGATCTATAATTAAATATGACCTTTTGAGTTTCTGTTCATGGAATATTAATTGTTTCTCAACCTCAGATGTTCTTATTTTGTACCATGAGGGTTTTTTCTGTAATTATAAGTCTCAAGTGCAGAATTATTTTTTCCTTTTTCTTTTCACACTGGAGAAACAGAAAAACTCCTGCTGTGTATCATAGAAACACCACAGTCACAGCACTAAGCTCTTCACAACCTGAGACAAAACCCTCTTAACTGGTTATTGAGACATTTGGGCTTTTGTCATTGATGATTTAATTACAGCTTTTATCTTTATTGAGCCATAAAAGCAAATGTTTCATATATACGTTGACAGAATTCTGCCTCCACGACTGAAAAGTCTGTTTGTTTGTTGTTTGTTTGTTTGTTTATTTATTTCAAATATTGCAATAAAATCAAACAACAAAATCATTATATTAAAAAAGTAAACCATTCAAAAGGATCGGGATGAAGTTTAATTTATAATCTCCCGCCCCGTTACTCCATCCTTCACCTATCCTAAATTCCTATGTCAGGTTCCATAAGTAACTCAAAAATCCTCACATATCAGACTAAATTCTGACTATACACAGAACACAAAATTGCTGTACATATCAAAGATAAATTGTCTATTTTGCAGAAGCATTTCACATTAAAATAAACTCTGTCCTTTCCATCGCAGTAACGGTGCACATATTATAAACCAAAAATAAACTCTGTCCAGTTTATAACAAAAACACACACATTAAAAAACAAAAACAAACTCTGTCCTTTTCATGACAATAATACATATATCAGAAACCAAAGTACACTGTCCGTTCATAATAATGCACAAAATAAACTGTCATTTCTTAGCAGTAATATACTTATCGAAAGTAAACTATGTACAATTCCTAACCATAGCCACATTAAAAATAAATAAATAAATAAATAAATAATAAATATATATATATATATATATATATATATACACACACACTCTGTCCATTTCATAACACAAATATCCATATAAAAAAAAACACAAATAAACTGTCCTTTCATAACAATAATACCTTTAATGAAAAAACAAAGACAAAAAGTAAACAACATTCAACTTTACAAATGGCTTTTTGTCTGTATAGTTCATTTCTACCTGTGACGACTGTACAAGAGGTGAACTTTTACATAACTCACCTGTTTAGATTCTATTAAGGCCAAAACATCCGCATAAAAGCTAGCATAGACAAGTCAGTGTGTCTGTGCAAACTAGCATTAGCTTGATGTCTGAGTCAGGCATTCTGAGCTCTTATTCCAAAAATAAACCTATTTTCTCTCCGACAGATGGCTCTGTCTGTGTGTTACAATAATATGATCGTCAAAGATTTCTGTCATGACTTTTACTGATATGTCTTTGCAGGAACTAGAATAACTTAGTGGCATTAGCTTATGTTAGCATTAGCTCTTGTTAATTTTATGGTCTGTCAGCTAGTCAGCTAATTAGCTCAGGTAGCCATAATTAGTCAGGTCATATATTTCACGAATTTGACAGTATGGATATTCATCAATGTGCACTATCCTTGAAATAATAAATAAATAAATAAATAAATAATAAAATTTTACCTCATTTGTAAGTAGTCACATGAGATCATGATGATTATGATCATAATGATTTTTACCGCTATTTATTTATAATAAATTGGAATAACTTAGCCATAATGAATGTAGTCATACATCTCACAGCTTTGATGTTATAGGTCAGTGTTTTCAACCTTGGGGTCGGGACCCCATGTGGGGTCGCCTGGAATCCAAATGGGGTCGCCTGAAATTTCTAGTAATTGATAAAAAAAAAAAAAAATAAAAAACCCTTAGTTGAGAGTTGAGAGAGACAATCCCAGTCCATAAAAGACATGACAAACTGTGAGTCTGAAACTGAAGCACTGTGTACTGTTTATCTGTCAAATGTTCTTTGTGGTCAGTTTCAGATGCTGCAGCTCTTTCATAATTCATAGTTTGAGTTCTTGTTTGTTCAGTATTAATTGTCAGTCTTGTAAATCCAAGCTGGACTGACTGTACATATCTGACCAAGGAAAATCAAATTCTCACTTTGTGCAGTAATCTACACCTGGCCTTTACTGCCTCCGTCCATAATAATATACATTATATAGACCAGAGGCAATTTCTCATAGACTGCAAGGGAAGCTCAGCTTCCCCTAAAATTACAAAAATTAAATGATCAAATATGTTCGGTTGTGTTGACATTTTATTGACTACAAATGTGTTAGAACACGTTCATCTCACAGACGAGTTTGTTCAGAATCAGTTTTATCACAAATCCACAGACTCCATGTTGTTCACTTCTCATACATTCCATGTCGCTGTTTTCTCATTCGATCTCTGCTCAGTGCATTTGTCCGTAGACGCTCAGCGTCCATGCACTTCAATGGGACTGAGTGGAAACAGTTTTTTTTTATTGCCTCTAAACTGGACGGTAATTGGATAAATGTTGTCCCGCCCCCGGACACTTGGTGTCTCTGGGGGTGAATGGAACTGTGGGCGGAGCTCGGCCAGGCTGGATGCCAGGCTTCCATGAGCTGATTGGAGGATCAGTTGAAAGGCTGAATCCTCTTTGATTGACAGCTATTTTCAGATCGACTTCTTCGCTGACACAGTTCAGTTTAATACCGTCACACATTCTGCTGTGAAATTGAGAGAGAAACCACTATGAAATTACATGTTCATTTACTGCACTGTAAATAAAACACACTCATTGTACTTCCTTGTTTCAATTTAACATAATTTCAGCGTTTTCCTTGTTTATTTGATACGATAAGGTCACTGACCATTTCTTAAAAAGGAACAGAGGGACGAATTTGTTTAAAGGTCCCGTATTATGCTATTTTTTCAGGTCACGTCATATAGGTCTCAGAAGCCTAAAAACATAGTATTTAAGTTTGTTCGCCCCAAAATCATCCTTTTTTCGGGTAGTTTCAGCGTCCAAAAAAGTCACTCTCACCAGCCCTCCTCAGAACAGTCTGTTTCTGGGCCTGCTTCCGGGTATGCAAATGAACGCATCTGTCCACGCCTACTCCCCCTCCCCTCTCTGGAGAGGACGCGGCTTACGCTAGCGGTACTACGCGCTAATGTTGACGGTGAAGCCATCATACACATGTCTCAGACAGAACGTCTTTCCAAACACTGGCTTTCTTTGCCTTGAGGCGTGACTGAGCCCCGACGGAAACGGCGGTGTTGTGTCGGGTTCGTGGACCTGACACGGAAAGACGCCTGCCGCCACTAATGCAGGCAGCTGCTAACAAGCTGGTGCTAACTATACTGATGCCAACCACAAAAGTCCCGTGTTCAGAGTAGTTCTGTTGAATGTCTCTTCATATTATCAGCCCTTGCATGTTAACGGGGACGCAACGTTAGCAGCAGTAACCGAGCTATGTTAGCTGCCATGCTAACGTTAGACGTTACACATCAACAACCACCAGCTTATTCGTAATGTAGGGTTATGCAGTAAAGATACAAAAAATGAGAAGAACTTACATCTCCCACACTTGTACTTGGGTCACGAAGCGTTGGTACTGCGTCTTCTTGATTCGGAGTATTTGTGCTAAGCCGGAGCTGTATGGGCCCATGTTAAAAAACACTCGTCCATGAAATGCCGGGCACACACATACAAGCGTTTGGGAATGTTGTTGGTCCATGACCATCACAGATAGAATCCAGCCACTTTTTACGGAGAGGCTCGGAAGTGGGGAGCAAAATAAACTATCGTGTTGGCGTGTGCAGCCAACACACCACAACTTGCGTGTCTCGCCTTCCCCTTGTTTGTTGTCCAAGAGGTACTTTGCCAGGGCGGGGCTTGCTTTGCCAGGGTGGGGGCACAGTCAGGGGGAGGAGTTAAATCCGCTTATGTCGTCATAAGCGGACCCAACTCAAACTTGGCCGTTTTGAGCAGGCATTTTAACAAAATGTGGTTGTAGCAAGGCAGGGAGGAACAGACAGTTTTCAAATTCCAACCTCATAATGAGGCTACTGCAACACACACTACTATATGAAACTTTCACAAAGTGAGATTTGCATAATATGGGACCTTTAAATAACTTGACTTTTTTTTAATGTAAGCCGACAATGAGCTTCCCCTGTCTGAAAGACAAGCAGCCGCCACTGATATAGACTAAATGTCATCTAATATTAACATTTATTTGCAACATAGTATAGCAAACTATTACAAAAACAAATAAATTTTAGCAAAAAAAAAGTCTCTGTTTTGAATGTCTGGGGTCGCCATAAATTTGTGATGTTAAAATGGGGTCACGAGCCAAAAAAGGTTGGGAACCACTGGTATAGATGTTTATCAGTGATGGAAAAAAAAACAACACTCCCATGATCCCACACTACACCAAACTACGCATTTTGTTATGGCTTTGATTGAGAAAGTCCTAGCCAATGTTTAACATAAATGTAACAGCATTTTTCATGTCATGTGATCATACATGATGATGGGTTTTAGTCTGTTTTACAATCTAAAGTCTTCTGAAGCTCCTTCTTCAGTTCCATTGAATAAACCCATTGTTTCCCTTCATAAGGTTACAGTCTTTCATGGGCAAAAAGACAGAAAGGAAAGACGCTTTGTGCGAAACAGAGAAATGTTGACTCACAGTATATGAATATTTACTGTGATCTCTCCCAGACAGCCTTTATCTGCCAAAGGCTTTATCATACAGCATGACTTTTATTAATTTCACTGCTCCACAGAGGCATTGATCAGAGCTTCTTTCATTCCCGTGATCTCATTTCAGACTGTAATGTGAAACTAAAGGGTCAATAAAGGCGTCTTATTTAATTCCCATATTCGGTCGGTTCAGTGGATCGAGGAACTGAAAACGCGTATCTCTGCGATAACATCTCAGATTTCATTTAGGAGCTAATCGCTGTTACCACAAGCTGTGAGATGTTTGCTCGGCCTTAAATGACAACTCCCTTCGGACTGCACTACTTTCCCTGTCGTCCTTATATTACACTTTCTCCATTTCCTTGGCTCGTCTTTTCCACTTGATAACATAATAACAAACTTTGGACTTCTTAAACTTGGCAAAGGCGTAAAAATTCTGGATTATAGTGTGAAATATTTTCCAGCTGACATAAAAATGACAGTACGGGATATCTTAAGAAGCGATACTTGGCATGAAGATGTAGAACCGTTATCAAAAGGTCTCGTCGTAAAAATGTATATCAGTAGATTAGACTGCATCAGGCTTTTAGGTCTGGCGTCATTTCAGGATCAGGGTCAGGATGAACTTTATTGTCACATACGCAAAATTTGTTTTCTGACAACACTGCTACAAATTGCTGCATTCACATTCGGACAAATATAGTAACAAAAAACACTCAGGCACAAGATTTTGGAGTCGGCATAATCACAATTATGTAATACACTTAAACTACAGTTGCGTAAAATATTATTAGACCATCATGAGTCATCCAAAACAATAGTTACGCAACATAATAGCATATAAATAATGACAACTCCAAAAAAGTTTCTGTGTTTTACAGTGAAAAAATAAAGTTACATAATGAAAATGTTCACATCTACAGGGTGTCCCATAAGTCTCCATACATAGGAAAAATAAAAGGTTCTTGACATAAACCATTTTTATTTATATAATATGCTCTATATGACTGCCATTTGTCGGGAACAAATTGATCCAAAACACTTCCTGTTTTTTTGAACTTGACAATAAGTTTTGCCACAGTGTCGTGTGTGATACTCGTCCTATGTTTTCTGTTAAATGCGCTTGCAACCATACGACTGCTTGCTGAACCGGCCATCAGGATGATTTCAATTCGTTGCTCTTTATTCAACGCATTCTTTGGGTTATCTGAAATATAAGAAATATATGTTAGAACCATATATGTATGGAATGTATTATGTCTCCTATGTATGGAGACTTATGGGACACCCTGTACAAACTATCCTTTAAAAAATTGGAATAACATGAATAACCTGATATTTATTATGAAAAATAAATGCAATTTTAACAATATTATGCCTCAGATTATCATTTACACATGTGCATTACAATGTACAGATCACAGTGGATCTACAAATACACACAGCATTTAGGAACAGACAGAATATTAGTAAATATTGTCTTTTTGTTCAGGTTTTTCAACATTTTTTTGTAAAAAGATAATTTTTTAAATGTAAATATTTCATGTAATTTTATATTTTTACTGAGAAAAATTGGGAGTTGTCATAATTTATCGGTCAATATGGTAGTGTTTTACTGATCAGACCCCTTTGAGATCATATTGGTCTGTATGAGGAACCTAAATTACAATTATAAATATCTTCAGTGTAATTTTTCATTTGACTAATTCATCCCAGAGGCTGGATTGGACCCTTTGGCGGCTGATTTTGGCCCACGGGCCATATGTTTGACACCCCTGGTCTATACACAGTCACAGCAAAATTATTAGACCATCAAAAGTCATCCAAAACAATAGTTATGCAACATAATAGCATATAAATAATGACAACTCCAAAAAAGTTTCTGTGTTTTACAGTGAAAAAGTAAATTACATAATGAAAATGTTTATATCTACAAACTATCCTTTAAAAAATTGGAATAACACGAATAACCTGAAATTATTATGAAAAATAAATGCAATTTTAACAATATTATGCCTCAGATTACCATTTACACATGTGCATTACAATGTACAGATCACAGTGGATCTACAAATACACACAGCGTTTAGGAACAGACAGAATATTAGTAAATATTCTCTTTTTGTTCAGGGTTTTTCAACATTTTTTGTTAAAAAGATAATTTCTACAAGTAATATTTTCATGTAATTTTACACTTTTACAAAGAAAAATTTGGAGTTCTCATAATTTATGGTCATTATGACAGTATTTTACTGGTCGGGCCCCTGTGAGATCATATTGGTCTGTATGTGGAACCTAAATGAAAATTATAAATATCTTCAGTGTAATTTTTTCATATGACTAATTCATTGCAGGGGCCGGACTGGACCCTTCGGTGGCTGATTTTGGCCCACGGGCCATATGTTTGACACCCCTGGTCTACTGATTATACAGTCAGTGAAGTAGTTATAAGATCAAATACACGAAAGAAGCCAAAGTAAAATCAGAGTAAAAACATTAATTGTAAGAACATGGATAGTTTAAAAGCTGGTCTTTAGGAGAGGTTGAACAAAATAAAGAAAGGCAAAGAAAATGTATTAAAAAAAGGAATCCTTTTTTCCTTTTGTTTTGTGATGTCTTTCAGAAAACAACCCAAAAAAAACACAAAGTCAGACACTGCTATTCTGGTCATAAACTTTAATTTCCTGCCTAGAAGTACATTTTATACAACTTCTATGTCACGGCGTACTTTTGTCTTCTCAGCCAAGACAAAGGTTAAAGGAAATAAGAAATTGCATGAGGAACATTGCAGATAAAACAGATAGGTTCTGTGGGAGGAAGCGTTGATATCACAGGCCTGCTTTGTCTATCCTTCCTTATCAACACAACACAGTATCATATGGAGAAACAAACCTCTGAGAGAATTCTGGAGAAACGGCGTTATCACACACGAGGTGCCCTTTGTTCGCAGATAGTGCTTATAATGAGGTAAAAAAAATAAAAAAAAAAAGGGGGGAAAACATCGGATTAATAATACATTGGTCATTTGTAAATCAATGGAGGGGCATCAGGCCAATGAATAGGCTTGAGGATTTATTCTGATTACAGAACGGCAATAAAGGACCATTTACAATCTGAATGGGACAGCTAGTAATTAAGAAGGCCGTCTTAAAACAAAGGGAGATGGAGTTCTATGGGAGTTCTCCGTAACTCCGCAGAGAACCGCTGCATGTTAATGTCCACGCTGCATTCACCTGCAGTTGGTTTGGATTTTGAATATCGACATTTAAAACCAAAAACAAGGGAAAAAAAAAAAAAAAAATATATATATATATATATATATATATATATATATATATATATATATATATACTATATATATATATATATAGTACAGGGTGGGGAAGCAAAATTAACAATGAAAATTTAGTTGTTTTTTCTCAGCAGGCACTACGTCAATTGTTTTGAAACCAAACATATATTGATGTCATAATCATACCTAACATATTATCCATACCTTTTCAGAAACTTTTGCCCATATGAGTAATCAGGAAAGCAAACGTCAAAGAGTGTGTGATTTTGCTGAATGCACTCGTCACACCAAAGGAGATTTCAAAAATAGTTGGAGTGTCCATAAAGACTGTTTATAATGGAAAGAAGAGAATGACTATGAGCAAAACTATTACGACAAAGTCTGGAAGATACTATTAAGAAGAATGGAGAAGTTGTCACCCGAATATTTGATGGAACACTTGCGCAAGTGTTCAGGAAGCGTGTGAAGGCAGTTATTGAGAAAGAAGGAGGACACATAGAATAAAAACATTTTCTATTATGTCAATTTTCTTGTGGCAAATAAATTCTCATGACTTTCAATAAACTAATTGGTCATACACTGTCTTTTAATCCCTGCCTCAAATATTGTAAATTTTGCTTCCCACCCTGTATACATATATCTATATATATATATATAATATATCTTATATATAATATATATACAGTACAGGCCAAAAGTTTGGACACACCTTCTCCTTCTTCGCATTTTCTTTATTTCATGACTATTACTTTGTAGATTCTCACTGAAGGCATTCAAAACTATGAATGAACACATGTGGAATATGTACTTAACAAAAAAGTGTGAAATAACTGAAAAACATCTCTTATTTCTAGTTTTTTCAAAGTAGCCACCCTTAGCTCTGATGACTGCCTTGCACACCTTGGCATTCTCTTGATGAGCATCAACAGGTAGTCACCTGAAATGGTTTTCACTTCATAGCTGTGCCTGTCAGGGTTACTTAGTGGAATTTCTTGCCTTATTGATGGGGTTGGGACCATCAGTTGTGTTGTGCAGAAGTCAGGTTGATGCACAGCTGACAGCCCTATTGGACAACTGTTAGAATGCATATTATGGCGAGAACCAATCAGCTAAGTAAAGACAAACGAGTGGCCATCATTACTTTAAGAAATGAAGGTCAGTCAGTCTAGAAAATTTCAAAAACTTTGAATGTGTCCCCAAGTGCAGTTGCAAAAACCATCAAGCGCTCCAACGAAACTGGGTCACATGAGGACCCCCCAGGAAAGGAAGACCAAGAGTCACCTCTGATGCTGAAGATAAGTTCATCTGAGTCACCAGCCTCAGAAATTGCAAATTAACAGCAGCTCAGATTAGACCAGATGAATACCACACAGAGCTCTAGCAGCAGACACATCTCTACAACAACTGTTAAGAGGAGACTGCGTGAATCAGGCCTTCATGGTCAAATAGCTGCTAGGAAACCACTGCTCAGGATGGCAACAAACAGAAGAGATTTATTTGGGCCAAGAAACACAAGGAATGGACATTAGACCAGTGGAAATCTGTGCTTTGGTCTGATGAGTCCAAATTTGAGATCTTTGGATCCAACCGCCGTGTCTTTGTGCGACGCAGAAAAGGTGAACGGATGGATGCTACATGCCTGGTTCCCACCGTGAAGCATGGAGGGGGAGGTGTGATGGTGTGGGGGTGCTTTGCTGGTGACGCTGTTGGGGATTTATTCAAGATTGAAGGCAACCTGAATCAGCATGGCTACCACAGCATCCTGAAGTGACATGCCATTCCATCCGGTTTGCGTTTAGTTGGACCATCATTTATGTTTCAACAGGACAATGACCCCAAACACACCTCCAGGCTGTGTGAGGGATATTTGACCAAGAAGGAGAGTGATGGAGTGCTGCGCCAGATGACCTGGCCTCCACAGTCACCGGACTTGAACCCAACCGAGATGGTTTGGGGTGAGCTGGACCGCAGAGTGAAGGCAAAAGGACCAACAAGTGCTAAGCATCTCTGGGAACTTCTTCAAGACTGTTAGGAAACCATTTCAGGTGACTACCTCTTGATGCTCATCAAGAGAATGGCAAGAGTGTGCGAAACAGTCATCAGAGCTAAGGGTGGCTACTTTGAAAAAACTAGAATATAAGATATGTTTTCAGTTATTTCACACTTTTTTGTTAAGTACATAATTCCACATGTGTTCATTCATAGTTTTGATGCCTTCAGTGAGAATCTACAACGTAAATAGTCATGAAAATAAAGAAAATGCAAAGAATGAGAATGTGTCCAAACTTTTGGCCTGTACTGTATATAACCAACATATTTGAAAACAGTGTTGGGATTACCACATCACAAAAGTAATGCATTATAGTAACAGATTACTTTTTTTCCTGTAACGCAGTAATGTAATTCATCACTAAGCAATTTTCAGTAATATTTTACTTGGTACATGTTCAATAGTGTTTGCTTTACAACACACTTTTCACCCATAACTTCATCACTAAAGTGGAAAAAAAACAACCAAAACACAAAAAAAACAGCAAGACCGCAACACTTTCAGGAATCCAGAATGTGTCAGTACAGTTCTATTTCCTGTTGGTGTTCAACCAATGGGCGTAAACGGCAGAAGACAGTCTATTGTCCACATGGACGTATGCTCATTACTAACCCTAACCCTGCTTTACAGAAGCTAGTTAGCATGATCAGCAATGACAAGGTAAGCTCATGTTTTTATGACAAGTTAGAATTCTTTATCAATTGCTGATTTATCTGCTGGCATCCTCGGAGCCACGCCCCCTGTTAGAACATGTAAAATGTTGAAAAAAATGCAAGTGTTCCTGCTGGCATTCGAACATCGTAGACCGTAGCGTTACTTACTGAGCTATCTGTCCACATGGACTTTATGCGTACCAAGACTCTCCTGTCTCTTGTATTTGGGGTTCGAAAATGAGCGGGATGAAGTTCAATTTATATACTGTATATACACTTACCTCACCTCCATCAAGGCCGCACAAAACATAAAAATGTTATACATATCAAAAATGAATTCTGCATTTCATAGCAGTACACTGCCAAAAAAGGAATATCTGACTTAGATAAACTGACTTGAATTTGGAATATTTATCTTGAAAAATTTTTAGATTTATTTACCTATTGAGACTTAATCTTGTTAAAATTATTTGACTTGTTCCGAGAATTTTTATGTTGAGCTACCCCACATAGATATTACAAGTAAGGATAACAGAATAGTAAAAATCTTATTTTAAGCAGAATATCGATCGATCGATCGATAACATTTTCTTATTTTAAGAAAAATTGATAAGCGCAGTTTTCTTACTGTACTGTTTCATTTTCTTATTTTTGTATTGACCACAGGTGTCAAACATCCGGTCCAGGGGCCAAATCCGGCCCGCCAAAGGGTCCAGTCCGGCCCTTGGGATAAATTTGTGAAATGCAAAAATTACACTAAGATATTAACAATCCTTTTAGTTCAGGTTCCACATTCAGACCAATTCAGTCTCAAGTGGGCAGGACCAGTAAAATACTATCATAATAACATATAAATAATGACAACTCCAATTTTTTCTCTTTGTAAATGTAAATATTTTCCTGCATTTGCACTAAAACAAAGTATAATTTCACAAAAAATCTGTATAACCTGAACAAAAATGAATAACCTGAAATGTCTTAAGAGAAGTAAGTGCAATTTTAACAATATTCTGCCTGTTACTCAATCTTCTGTGTGTTTGTAGATCCACTGTGATCTGTAAGTTATAATGCACATGTGTAAACGATAAAATTACACTTATTTTTTCAGTTTGTTCATGTAATTCACATTGTCTGAAAGGATAGTTCCTAGATGGAAACATTTTCATCATGTAATTTTACTTTTTTCGCTGTAAAACAGAGAAAAGTATGGAGTTGACATTATTTATATATTATTATGTTATTATTTTACTGGTTCGGCCCACTTCAGATCAGATTTAGCTGAATGTGTAACTGAACTAAAATGAGTTTGACACCCCTAGTATAGACCTTTTTTTTTTTTTTTTTTTGCAGTGTATTCTTAAAGCTCTCCATTTCTTCCATATTATAGCATGCATTGTAATTGTAATGCCTTTTCCCAAATCATATAATTTATTAAACATTATATCATCATGTAATAGTACACTATATATTAATACACTATACACTGATATAGCAGCATTATAAAATAGTAATGATTACACTGTATAATAATAATACAATGTTAACATAAATAAGAATAAATATTTATATTCCATTAAATACGTTAGTGGACAAAACCAGGAAAAAGCCAGTCCTCCAGGAAACTGTGCCGTGGTCATCCATCTTATTATAATATTTGGACCGCACTGCAGTATAATACCACCGCCCTGCAATGGATCTACTGCACAGTGCGAGGAAGTACACAGAAAATTAAATGAACCGAGTCAAAGGTGACGGCCAAGTAGAGCCAACACGGTTAAAAATGTACACCTTCTGAAATAATGGAGATGGGTGAAGAATGTCATCAAAGCTGCAGCCCTTTTCATATCAGTCAGGACTGCTTCCTCGGGTTACTCCAATTAACTTCCACTTTATTGTACCCGATTGCAAATACCCCAACATATCGACTACATTACTGTCAATCTGATTTTGTCCCCGTGACAGCATGATGGATTAAGTGCTGGCGGCTGCAGTCAGCCACCTCTTTAATTGGTTTGTCTAAATGTTTTATGAAATCAAGATAAAATTCAATCAGTTCCCTAAAACAGCTGAGTCATCCTAAAACGCCGGACGACGTTTTGATTTATACGGCGAGCCGAGGAGGGGCCGGCGAAGGTGATATGTGCCCCGAGAAGCAACACCTCAAGGTTAAACAGAGCTGGGAGTGTGTTCTTTACGACAGAAGGAGGGGGAGATGATGCCAACGCCCACACACAGGGGAGGAGGGTCTGTGGGTTTTACCGCAGGATGCCAACACTCTGAAGGCTTTAACACACGCGCTTTAAAGCCTGAGCGTGAACGACTGCACGGATAACAGCAACATGAGTTAGAACGCCTCAACACACAAAGCATTTTATTATCAAGTACATATTAAAATATGACAAATCAATCATCACAATCTGTTATTTCATTAGTAGAATTGATCTAATGTGTCTTTGCAGATATTTGTGTTGTTAATATGCCTGTCAATCACCTCAAAACTATTTAACCCATAAACACCTAGGACTACTTGTGTGGTAGTTCCCAAAGGATTTTCTCTATATCAGGGCTGTCAAACTCATTTTTGATTTTGATCTCAAGTGGGCCAGACCTGTACAATAATGACTTAAGAACCTATAAATAATGACAAATCAAAGTTTTTCATTTTGTTTTAGTACAAAAAAAAATAAAAAATTATGAAAATATTAAATTTCATTTGAAAAGTTCGTGCAATTTTAACAATATTATACCTCGACTTATTACACTGGGTTACAAAAAATGTTTTTTGCAAGTTGTCTAGGTTTTTTCAACTGAATTAGGACCATTTTGCACCGCTAAATCCAAAAATGACATCTGTTTTTCTCAATCAGGTCAGGTTTTTTTGCTAATTTGATTTTGAAAAATTTGATCTTCTCACAAAATTGATTACATTTTTGTGACTTTATCAGTTGATTTTTTTATATAGTTCTCACCCAAAAGGTTTTAAGAGAAAAAAATCCTTTTCTAACAGGATGTATTTATTATTTATTATGTATTCACCGCAGATGTAGGAGAATACATCAGGCTTATTTTTGCAAGATCTTCTAGTCGAAGCCATTTCATTCACCTGTAATATTAAAAAAAAATTAATCATAAATTGGCAAAAGTAAAATCTTCAGAACTCATTTATTGCAAGAAATATGAAAGAATTTTGTATCATATGATGTGAAAATGCCCATAAATGTAAGCAAAAATGTTAAAAAGCCAATATGTAGCATAGTTCAGAAAGTTGACCTGATTGAGCAAAATTAATGTGATTTTTGGATTCAGCACACCAAAATGATCCTAAATCAGCTCAAAAAACTTAAACAATAAATTTGTTGTTGACCAGTGTTATTTATTCATGTACATTTACACACAATGTTACATAAACATTTGGTAACAGGCAGAATATTGTTAAAATTTTAGAACTAAAATTTGAACAATTTCTACAATATTCCATCTCTTATTAACACAACTCCAGATCACAGTGAATCCATAAATGCAACAAAGATTTAGCAACAGGCAGAATATTGTTCAAATTGCACATTTTCGGTTGTTCATCTTTGTTTTTATTTATGTATTTATTTGCATTTTATTGTGAAAGAATAGTTTTATCATGTAAATATTTTCACAGTGTAATCTTATTTTTTTCACTTAAATTTTTTCTACATAATTTTTCACAAAGAAAATTCATAGTTGTCATTATTTCTGGGTTATTGTGTTGTTATTTTTACTGTAGATCACATTGGTCTGTATGTGGAACCTGAACCAAAAGGATCTGGAAAACCTGGACTGTTCAGGTTCATTTTTGTACTTCATCCTGCAGGGCCGAATGGAACCTTTGGCGGGCCAGATTTGGCCCCCGGGCCGCATGTTTGACACCTGTGCTCTATATTTAACATTTCTGAAGTGATTTGTCACCATTTATTATAAAATCATTACCCCGCCCCTGAAAGGGAGGTAAGGAGTATTGTTTTTGGTTCATTTTTTTCTTTGTTTGTTAACACTTTAGCAGCAAACTATTGGTTGAATTCATACCAAATTGGGTTTCTAGATTGCCAGTGATCCAGAATAGATCCGATTACATTTTGGGAAAAGTAGGTCAAAGTTCACATTTTGTACAAATTTTTACAATCTTTTTTTTTTTTTTTTTTGCCCATTTACTTATAATGGCTGAAATTTGTCTATGCTATGTCTATGATCACATCAAAAAGGATCGATGCCAAAATAAGCTACAATACATGTGAGGGGCGGGGTTTGTTGTGTCTGGCACCACTTGCATTTTTCCAGTGAAAATCAGGTTTTTTCCAATATTTAATTTTCTAATCATGTAGATGTTCATAAAAGCTCAGATTAAAATTGAAGGTTATTATACTGAAAAAACTGAAGAAAAAGTGACGTTTTCAGGAAAATTAATCAGTAACTGAGTGTAAACCCAGTGTCTCCATCCACTGTCATTGATCCAGCTCTATGGGTTTTACTGGTGAATCAATGTTGTAGAAGATGACAGTGTTTCCACGGTAACTACGGAGCCTCTGAACGTCCAAATGGGTCATATCTGATGACCATGAAAGGATGACAAACTGTATTTTACACCAATTATTTACATGTATTGATAGGATTAATGGATCGACAGTTTAGATCAGTAGATGGTTTTGGTTGGTGGTGGGTGTTTGGGTCTTTATGGGTTAATAATAAAACTGAAGATGGATAATTAATGGTTCACCTTCAATTGACGATATATTTTTTAAAAAAAAAAGTCACATTTTTTGGTTTTCTGTTCTGATACAATAACCTTTGAATTTACTCTAGATTTCATTAACACCCACATGATCAGTGAATTAAATAAAGATAAATACTATATTTTCACTGAAATATGCAAAATGCAAAGGAGAACATTAGAATAAATAAATCACTTACTTTGCATAAGTACTTTTCATTGAGGAAGTTTCATTAGTTACCTAAAATGATCCAATACACAATACAAGTGGTGCCCGATACAACAAACCCCGCCCCTCGCACGTATTGTATTTTTCTTTGGCATCGATCCAGCTGATGTCATCAATGTCATCATATCAACTGCTTCTATATATGTGCAAAGTTTGAAGTAAATTGAAACAAAATTGATGTTTTTATAGACATTTGAAATTTCGCCCATTTTAAGTAAATGTGGAAAAAAAAATAATTCATTAAAATTCATTAAAAATGTGAACTTTGACCTACTTTTCCCAAAATGTAACACATCTATTCTGAGCCAATGGCAATCTATAAACCCAATTTGATATGAATTCAACCAATAGTTTTGCTGCTAGAGTGTTAACAAACAAACAATCAAACCGAACCAAAACCAATAGCCCTTTCCTCCCCTTCGGAGGGTGGGGTAGTAAAAAATTACGACATCCCTACATGACCTACTGGCTTGTTCCGCCATGTTGTGAATTAAATTAAGAGTTAATCATACATGAACATTCATCTGACAGATCCAGTAGACATATAATACAATCACAGACAGATGATGCAGCTGGCAAACACGTCACATTTAACTGACACTGATTAAAAATGACGACTCCACAATGAGAATGTCTGTTCAGTGAAGACACAAGGAAAGGAGTCGAGAACGTAGGAATAAGGAAAAGTGACTCGGGGTCAGTCTGAATTTTTTCCTGGTTTTGGAACGCAACACCAGTTCCATGTCTAAAATGAAATATTCAAATGCTAATTAGTTGGATAAAAGAGTAGGCCAGATTTTTTAGCACAGAACCGTAATATGTAAACTGAATAGTATTTACAGTAAATATTACAATATGAAAGATCTGGACACTTCGCCAGATCCTGCATACTTCAAGAGTAACACAGCAGAAGGCGAACAGAGCCCAGTCGTCAATATTATTGGACAGATCCCAGTAATTCTTCTAGTATTACACACATTCTGGTCAAAGTGAGGATGGCTGGTTACCAAGGTTACGTACCCCCAACTGATACAGAGGTCTTCAAAAGGTGACGTGCATTCACATCCTGAGTCACGCATCCAGAAAGATCTATTATACACAAAAAGGTTAGGACTGATTTTATATACACTGTATTAAAAAACAAAAAAAAAAAAAAAAAAAGGTATTATTCCGACAGCCGGGGTGCCGAAAAAATACTGTTAAATAACAGAAAATAACCATCTAATAAAAATACGGTAATTTTCCATAATTAAAATACAGTTTTTTGACCTAACTTTACATGAGATTTTGCATATTTTTTTGACTTTTTAATGTTTAATAAAGAATATTTACATGTATTAAAACAATCAAATTACCTATATATATATATATATATATATATATAGATAGATAGATAGATAGTAGATAGATAGATAGATAGATAGATAGATAGTAGATAGATAGATAGAGATAGATAGATAGATAGATAGATAGATAGATAGTAGATAGATAGATAGATAGATAGATAGATAATTTTCAATGAGACTAAGTTGTACAATCCACTGATAAAAACTGTATTTGGACAGTTTATCAGTGCTTATACATGTTATACATTCACAAAAATACATGTATTCAACATTTTTGTTGTGAAACCTCCCATAATTACACAAGATATTTGTCAATGAACAAACAAGTCATGTTAAACTTACAGAACAATACTTCTTTAACGGTTAACTGTCGGTAATTTTATCTTGTTTTATTATTGTCATTTTTTTACAGTATTAAACTTTAAAATAACAGTTTAATCTCAAATAGAAAAGAAATATTTGTGAAGTTACAATACATTCACAAATGTATTTTAACTGTATTTTTCTGTGAAAAAAGAAAACAAATTTTTTTTTAATTAAAATTTTATGGTTATTCATAGTTAAAGTTTTTCGTGTTGTTTTACATTTGACATGTTAAATCACAGTCTATTTTTTTCATTTCATTGCTATTTTCCTGTATCTTAAAAATACAGGAAAAATCTGTAAAATAAACAGTGAAAATTTTTTTTACAGTGTATGTAGTGGGCTTTCAGATGGATTGTGGGAAAAGTGTCTGCTCCTCCATAACTTTACAGTTTAGGATATTATGATGTTTTCCAATGTTTCATCTGGGACTGTCCAAGAATCATGGTTTATACCAGGATGAAGATTTACAGGGGTTTAGAAGGATCTGGTTGCATATTAATGAATGATCACATAAACAACAGCATGATATGAAAGTCCTCTTTTTAAAGGGGATTCTTGGACCGTGGGCTCAAGTTATTTCTATAGATGAGCCTTTTCAATGACTTTCTGAAGTGAATAATCAAGTCCATTTTAAACTGATTAGTTATGATGTCAATGTGATTTTAATTTTCATCACCATGCACTGAGACGCTAACAGTGCACTCCAAGTACATCCCAGAATCAATTAATTAATCAATCAATTAATTAATTAATTAATTAATTATTAATTAATTAATTGACATGGGACCTAGTTACCTGGTACGGAAGCCGAGAACAACCATGGATTTACATATTTCCTGGTTGTTTTCTCATGATAATGAATTAATTAATTTGTTATCTCGATATAACAAAGATTGTTTTCTTGTGACAAATAAATAAATTAATTTGTTATCTTGATGCAACAAAGTTAGTTTTCTTGTTAATGAAATAAATTAATTCATTATCTTGAGATAACAAAGATGGTTTTCTCGTAGTTACTGTATCTTACCAGTGAGTTGTTGCTGAATGTGTGTTCTGTTCTGTACAGCACATGTCAGCGACAGCTCTTGAAGGCTGTGATGGTTGTGGAGGATGTGGTACCTGCTCACATCTGAGTTCTGTATATGTTCTGTATATGCTTCTCTATTACAAAATAACCAAATAAATTAATTTGTTATCACAAGAAAATGATCTTTGTTATCTTATGAGTAGGGGTGTAAGAAAATATCGGTTCTACAATATATTGTGATATTTCATTTCACAATACTGTATCAATATCAAAAAGTACTGTGGCAATATTTCTAGGTGTTTATTCAAATGCAGATCTTGTGGAGGTAAATTTTTGTTTTTCTTTATTGTTTGTATTTACTTTGTTATTATGTAACACTCTTTTATTAAATAATGTCGGTTCCTTTGGGGGATTGAACTAAAATACTGTTCTAACGTTAGTTCTGAACTAACAGAATATGAACATTTGAACAGGATCTTAAACTGTAATGTCTGTAAAACAGAATTTAAGTTTGAACACAGGAACATTTTGTGATATAGCATTAGATCCTGTCGGGATCAAATAAAAATGTGTTTAGTATTTGTGCAGATTTTTGGTGTAATTCAATTCTTCAAGGAAATGATCGATTTAAAAAAAAAACAAAAAAATTGTCTTTTTAACAGTATCAGGATATATTGTGATTTATCATATCGTGATCCTAGTCTTGTGATTTGTATCATATCGCCAGATTCTTGCCAATACACACCCCTACTTATGATATTAATTAATTTGTTATTACGAGATAACGACCATAACCTGGTTTGAATTATTCCACCATTTTCACATCATGATATTGTCAAATTAAAAGATAATTTTATGAGTCAAGAAAGTCACAAAGATTAGAAAAAAAGCCTGTAGTTTTGGGTTGAAAAGCTGAATGGACTGCA